>NW_010972566.1:2362538-2416000 GCF_000737465.1 Haliaeetus leucocephalus | reverse complement strand
CGGGGGTTTAGTTTTCTGTTCCCGGCGGTAAAAGGTGGCGTCGGTTGCGAGGAAGCAGGGGGAGCGGGGGGACGGGAGCGTCAAAATTCGACTTTTCGCCTGCGCTTAGCGCAAGTGAAAGAGCAACGGGTGTTGGCGCAAAGAAGTGTCGTGTTTGAGAGCCCATCGACTCGCCGCATCCAGCTCCCCAAGCCTTCCGCGAGAGGAAAAGTTCCCCCCCCCCAAAAAAAAACCAAACCCCAAACCGATTTATTATTTTGCTCGTGTTATAGAGCAAGGCAATAAAGAGTGGGGATGTGAGAAGCAGGGAAACAGTGAAATGCTGGGTCACTTTAACTGGAAAAAGGGACTCCAGCCAACACCCAGCGGTTTATCTCCAACTTTTCTGGAGCATACTTGGAGCCCACCTAGACTTTCACAGCGGTTCAGCGCCATAAACTTAAATGTTTCCTCCAAAATCTGAACCAGGGAGTCAGAAAGAAAACAGTGAGATAGGTTGTTCCCCGAACTTATGATGCTGAGGGTGGTTTGTTTGTGTATTTGCACGACTTGGTTTTGCAAGGGAAAAAAAAAACGGTAGAGGGAAGTCTGTGCTTTAAACAAGGGCAGGGAGAAGGCATTGCATAAGCTGTGAAGACGTGATTTTGAAAATGGGCTTGGCACGGGCCTCATTCTGCTCCCAGTGGAATTAGGGGGAGTTTTACCATTGACTTAATAGGAATAAAGTAAGGCTGCTGCCCAGTGCTTTTCTAAATCCCGTTCTTTAGAAGTTAGAATATGTAATAGATGAATTAAAAACAGGTTTAGAGAAGACGGCTACATAGAACTGTTGGACTGAGCCCGGCAAAACTCCCATAAGTATACAAGCTAATGCTTCTGTAAAATTTCAGCATTATACGTGAAACTGAAGGACCAGGGGCCCAATTTTGCATCCAGCAAAATCAGTCATTTCCTTTAGTTTTTACTCTGGTTTTCTTTTAAATCCTATTTTTTCCTGAGTTACATTTCCCCACATTTAGATGTGAAACTATTCCTTAAACTAAACAATAAGCATTCTGATTTTGACACACATTTCCCAGAAATGTGTAATGTAGCCTGATAGCTGTGCCAAGATAAAACTGTTTAGGATGGAAGAATTCAGCCTGCTTGGAAAAGGAGATAAGAATCTATGCTGCCCTTTTTTTTTTTTTTTTTTTGTAAAGCAACATTTAAGGTAGCAAATATGGAGTTTAGCTATTGAAAGGCAGTTGACTAATGAAAAAGCTTCCTAAATGGTGAAATACCACTCTCAGCTTCAGTGAGCATATTCTGTTTCAGTCGCTATGTATGTAGGCGTATAATGTTTTTCACAGATTGCCCTCAAAACTTATCACTACTTACATGATAATATTTGGGGGCAGAATTTATTGCTGGAAGAAGTGCCTTTCTTCAGTATTCTAAAGAAATTCCTTAGGTTGCCATACTTCTGTAGCACTTCATAAAAGGATGCAAGAGTTGAAAATACCATCACGCGGCGTTCTGCTCCTGTGGCTCCTCCACCGAAGCCCTCTGAACTCACCAGCCTCTTGCCTTCTTTTGGTGTCGGGGGTTAAATGTGAATCCACGCCCGGGGGTTCACTGCCACCCTCCTCGCTATCTTTGGGACATCCCGCTCATTTCCTGAGCACGAGGGAAGCAGCAACCGGTATTTTGTATGCAAAGACAGAAATTGTTAAATTCTCTAGCCTCTGTGATGAGATGATCATTCCGAGGACAATGTCGTGGTTTCCCAGCCAGCAACTAAGCACCACGCAGCTGCTCGCTCACTTCCCCCCCCCCAGTGGGATGGGGAGAGAATTGGAAGGTAAAACTCATGGGCTGAGATAAGGACAGTTTAAAAGAACAGAAAGGAAGAAAGTAATAATTATAATAACAATAATAAAAGTACAATAACAATAATAATAATAATAAAAGAATTGGAATATACAAAACAAGTGATGCACAATGCAATTGCTTACCACTTACTGACTGATGCCCAGTTAGTTCCTGAGCAGCGATATGCCCCCCCCCCAGCCAACTGCCCCCAGTTTATGTACTGGACATGATGTCACATGGCATGGAATATCGCTTTGGCCAGTTTGGGTCAGCTGTCCTGGCTGTGTCTCCTCCCAACTCCTTGTGCCCCTCCAGCCTTCTCGCTGGCTGGGCAGGAGAAGCTGAAATAGCCTTGACTTAGTCTAAACACTACTTAGCAACAGCTGAAAACATCAGTGTGTTGTCAACATTATCCTCATACTGAATCCAAGACATAACACTACAGCAGCTACTAGAAAGAAAATTAACTCTATCCCAGCCGAAACCAGGACAGACAACAGTAATCTAGGCCCTAAAATGGGACTCCTCCTCTGAACAAGACCCTAAATTTTGTATGCAGAGCGTTCTTGTTGTTAGCACCTAATGTTACAGTTACTAGCAAAGTCATGTGGGAACTATTCAGTGGGACTATTGATGCATGTAAAGTTACTGGAGTACAGCACTGTTCACAAGATGAAGCCAACGGAGACTGAAAGAAAAAAAACCTGCCTCAACCCAACATTACGGTGCAAGTCCCTTGGTTTTTTTTGTCAATAATTTACTTTAGGCACAATACAGAACTGTACAAGATATTCTAAAGAACATGAAAATACAGGAAGCATCTCAGAAAAAAATACCTCAAACACAAGTAGTAGAACCAAGGGTTGTACATGCTCAGTTTCGACTAGCTGTGTTCAACAGGCAATGCAGCTGCAAACTTAAACGCCATTGATAGGTGCTTAAGTAGTGTCAAAAAAATCCAAATAAAGCATGAACAAATGAAGCCTGGTGTTTGCAGTAATCTAGTGAGAGCAGTGGCAAGCCCAGGGCTTGCACTGGACGAGCCTCTTCGGATACAACTTTGTCAGCATATCCACCTCATGGAAACATTGAGCTGGCTGACGCTTTGGGTTGTTTTTTTTTCTCTTTTTTTTTTTTTCTCTTTTTCTTTTTTTCTTCTTTTTTTTTTTTTCCTAATTGAACTCCATTACTTCCTGGATGACATCAGCTAAATGGGAAAAAACCCCGAGTCTTCAGGCAGTTGTTTTGCTATGCTGGGTAAGGCTCGGTCCTATCCAGTTTGGTCATACTGACAAAACACTGGACTGCATCTCTCCCGCGGAGGGAAATGCTTCCGTTGGGTTCAGCTGCAGGATCAGAAATCATTTTCCAGCAATCATGCACAGGTCAGGCTTTTATAGAAAGGTAGAACTGATACATGAGAGGGGGTGAGAGGGAGATTTGCATCATCAAGGGACAAGGCTCTTTCCTATAATGAATCTTCTGAATGGGCAAATTTGCTGCATATTGACTGAAAGGCCTGGAAAAAAATAACCCTACTGTTTCTTTTCACCTTTTTTTAATCAGCTACACCTAATTTGTTATGGTTCTGGCCTTAGATCTTCCCTAGTAACAGGGAATTAGCCTGTGTGGCCTAAGAGATACGTGTAACAGGGAAGGAGGGTATGAACAGTTTGCCCATTTCTAGGCACATTCAGCTGCAGCAGAGGTGCTGACTGATATGCCTTTTTGGATAGCAAGTTTGTAAGAGTACCATGGCCTTACAAGGGGTTCCCAGTGTTACGTTCTGGTTAAGACTACTATAAAAAATTACTTGACAGCTTCCTTTTGAAATGCAATGCTTTTGCCCAGCTCCGCAGAGGTACTTTTAACAGGCTTGCCTTGGGGAACGTGATTCACAAACCCAAGTTAGACATCCAGCTCTTCGTAGAATAAGTAAGTAGCGTGACATAGACTTAGGTTTCCTAGGGCTCACAAGCTGGATTCGTAACACCCAGCCTGCCGTCTGGAAGGAGGCTTCGGCCATTTGAGGACCAGATGTGTATGAAATACTCTCTGTGTCTCTGATTTTGGCACTCGGCTGCAGTTCTGAGTTCAGTATGTGAGGAAAGTGTGATTCACAGCCACAAAAACTTTGCTTGATCTTCAGTGCTTCGAGAATAAGGGACTGCCTCATGCTTGTCTTTAAGAGCTTAGAAGAGAGAAGTGTTGAGTCCTGCGGTTAGAGCACTTGCTCAGGAAGTTGGAGATCTGTCTTCAACACGGGGTTTTTGTAGTCTCAGGGGATTCAAATTATCCTCTTTTGCCTTGCAGTAATATCCTGGAGAATGTGTACATTCCCCACCACCTTTCCTTTTGATGTAGTGCTATGACTCAGAGAGGAGTGCAGGATGCTGAGGGCAAAGAGGAGAAAAGTTTTCCATGAGGAGCGTTGCTCAACAGCCCTGAAGTGAGAGCAACCCCCTCCCAGAGAAGCCTACAACCTAAGAGCTAGGGCACTAATCTGAGAGATGGGAGACACCAGTTTATTCCCTTCTCAATGAGATGGGTGTTGAAGATTGGTCTCCTATCTGAGGATGAAAAACAGAAGAAAGAAAATTAAATTCTATGACAGCCTTTCTCAAACATTTCCTCTAGTTAAACACATGAGATGAATGTGGCTAATATCCAAACTTTATAAATACTGTAGAAATGTACCAGGAATATGAAGCTGTAAGCTCGCGGAACTTCTTACTCCACTCCTTCAACCCTTTTCTGGCATGGCCCATCAATGCTTCAAAAGGTCTCTTTTCTACCAGTATCTTTGGAATTATACTTCATAACTCCTTCCATCCCCACCTGAGGGAGGGGATCATTCGTTTCTCAAAATGAAGGCTCTGTAGCACATGCAGCGTTCAGTGCTTATTGGGAGGGTTGCTGAAAGTGTCCAGCTAAGCATCCAGCTAAGGGCAGAAAAGCTCTGCCCTTTCTCTCTTTCCCAAGATTTCAGAAGGCACAGAAGATGAACTGCAAGAAATGCTGCCCGAAGAAAATATTTGACTCTCGTTCTATAAAAACAGGAGAGATTAAAAGCATTTTCTTCAACATCGCAAGAAGCCTGAGTCTAGACTTTGAACTCCGACACTTGCAGGATCGTGTTCAGTACTAGCATGAAGCTATCATACTCAACCCCAGATGGCATCTTTGAGAATATCTCGCTTAAGTTGCTCCTTGGTCTTCATCTTTTTTTATTGCTTCTGTTATAGACCCTTTGCAGTCCCTCAGAGCAAGCGAGCAAGGCCATGGTGTTCTGTGTGCAAGGGAGAGGCAGGAATATAAAGGAAAGGAAAAGAGCTGCAAGCTTTTGTCCCTCTTTCCAGAACGGTTTATCAATGCTCACATCCTTGAAGAGAATTTTAGCTACGGAGCTAAGAAATGGAAGATAGCGTTTATGGTATTTCACCATTTAAGATTCAGATAGGCATCTCCTGTAATTATTCTCATAGCAATTAAGGATGGAGTTGTTTTGAGAGATGCAACGAAATTCCATCTGGACCTTTGATCTTTAAGAGATTATTAAAAGTCATGACAGGTACCTCTACTCTTTTCCCTTGTCCCTCAGAATTGTTACAGAGAGGTTGGTATGCTCTTTTACTTCCAGTCTCCCATTTCTGTTCCCACAATCCCCAGCAAAGGTAGAAGGCCACCAGATATGGCATATATTTAGGGCACAAAGCTCAGTGGATTGTGAGTGACTGGAAATGATTTACTACTGTGCTTTCCTTTAGTCTTAGTTATCTCCAATAGCATTAAAATATCCTGCACAGGCATAATGCCTGTAGCAACCAGCAGTGCTTTCTTGGCTGTCGTCAAGTTTGTATACTGCATTTACAGGTATGAACTTAAGAGTTTATTCTGACAAGATTAAATCAAGACAAGGAGGCAAAATTTTGTGAGAGGATCCCTGGAAAACAGACTTACTTTCCTTTCCAAGGTGGCATCATTTTCCTGAACCAAAGGGGGGAAGTGTTGGCAGAAAACAAGACAGGGCCATTGATGTTGGGTTTTGCAGTCATTTAACAGCTGTATTTATCAGCCGGATGATGGGAATAACTGGACATCTTGGACCAGAGCTGGCTCTTTTAGTATATAGCCCCAAGGAAAACTGATTAGACTGGAGATTACTAACCTGATAGTCCTGCTAAGGAAGAAAAGTGTATTATAATAGGTGATTGCAAGTATCAAGAGATCTTAAAAACAAAGGACACTGTGAATTATTCATTTATTTCTTTATATTAGGAGTGCTTGATTTGTATAAGATTTTAATTCCATATTTAATGGCTCCTTGGCTATTTCATAAAAAACAAAGCTGAAAATGTTCCCAACCTTTTGTCACCCCGGCCACGTGTGATGCCACGTGGGTTGTGTAAATTGCCATCACGTAATAGTGGAAGCGGTGTCCTTGTGCCTCTCTCTTCCCAATGGCTGTTTCCCTAACTAGATGAGTTAATTCTGCTGAACAGCACTTTTTAATAGAACAAGTACGGATGTGGCTTACTGACTGTACCCTGATTGACTAAGGCATTACTCCAACTTTATTTTCAAGTCGATTTTAAAGCTGCTTTCTCTTTCTGTAGGTCTTACACGGCTTTGCGGTTATAAGCAGCAGAGGTTATGTATTTAGTTATTTTCTTACTTAATCTTTCCTGTTGAAAATATTCCGCTGTTTACTGGCTCTGTCATCTGGAAAAAGTGGTGCACCTTTTTCCAGTGGTTCTGATTAGGACCACTACATGTTTCCTCTTCACAGACTTTTGTTCAAAATTGTTGCGGCCAGTTCTATCAGTCCTTGACGGATTCTCCTACCCCAAGCCCCAGAAGCCTTTTGGTGATGGAGAGTTAATCTTTTTAATTTTCCTGTCTGCCATGCATGTTCTGACTCACCTTGACACGCAGTAACTGTGCGTTAGATGTGTCCAGCTGCCACCTGATGGGCTGTGTGAATTTTTTTTTTTCGGTAAAATCACTCCCAGAGTAGTGGCTCTCAGCTGCATAATGCCAGCTGGTGTGTGAACGCGCGGCACACACGCGTCTGCTCAGACCTTACATAGTTGTGAATTGTTTGTCTTCTCTAAATGAAATCCAGGAGTTTCGGCCTTAGTTCAAATCTGATCTTTTATCCTACTGAAACTCCGTTGTTTGATTTACTGCTTGGGCTAAATGATGCAGAAAAAATCGGGGCTAATCTGACCTTTGCTCTTGCTGTTTGGCTAAACCAAGATCTTATTGAAAACCTAGACAAGAAAAATGTCTTTGCCATTTTTTTCTGTATAATAGTGAGCCTTAGTTTCCTCAGCTGTAAAATAAGAGCTAACCTATTTCACAGTGAGACCTAAAGTACAGAGTTGGCTTTGATATCCTTAGATGCAATGTTGGTTTGGGGTGCAAAGTTTTGCTTTGTTTTCCTTAGAAATTAAATTCTTCCTACTTTTCAATGCTCAATTACTAATCCAAGGACTTGTAGTACACCAGTGACAATCTATCCTAGCCCAGTTCTGGTTCATTTCACTTTTTTGGCTGTCTTCCTGAAACACAGATCTCCTTTCTCCTCCACATATGTCCAATTGTCCCTGAGCCTTCTGCTTTATTGACAGCTGTATTGCTTCAATGTCGTCTCATGCTCCGGTCCTTTGCTGCAACCCTGAGCTTGCGGTGTGTAGTGGTTTCCTGAATTCAAGGCATCTCTGAGGGCTTCATGTCCCCCAAAATCACCGGGCAGTATGGGATCCCAGCCTCAAGAATGATAACAGTGAATTAGCAGCAAGAAGCTTTTGGATGGGCAGGCTTCTGTTTAAGATGAGACTCAGGAAAATTTCCGAGGCTGAAAAGAGAAGATAGTTATTGAGTCAGAAGCAAATGTTTCTTACGGAAACCTTCCTGACTCAAAAGAAGATGCTGAAGACTGAAGAATGTATTTTTCCCTTTTGGTATGAAGGTCTTCATGCATGTAGAGTATTGTCTGGAGAAAAGGGTAAATGCTTATACGTAAATCAAATCTCCAAATTGGGTTACAAGTGGGATAAGGTTCTCTAAGCTTTTCATGGTTTCATGCCTTTTTGTTGTCTGTCCTGGTTTCGGCCGGGATAGAGTTAATTTTCTTTCTAGTAGCTGCTGTAGTGTTATGTCTTGGATTCAGTATGAGGATAATGTTGACAACACACTGATGTTTTCAGCTGTTGCTAAGTAGTGTTTAGACTAAGTCAAGGCTATTTCAGCTTCTCCTGCCCAGCCAGCGAGAAGGCTGGAGGGGCACAAGGAGTTGGGAGGGGACACAGCCAGGACAGCTGACCCAAACTGGCCAAAGGGGTATTCCATACCATGAGACATCATGTCCAGTACATAAACTGGGGGGAATTGGCTGGGGGGGGGGGGGGTCACCGCTCAGGAACTAACTGGGCATCAGTCAGTAAGTGGTAAGCAATTGCACTGTGCATCACTTGTTTTGTATATTCCAGTTCTTTTATTATTATTATTGTCATTTTATTACTGTTATTATAATCATTATTTTCTTCCTTTCTGTTCTATTAAACTGTTCTTATCTCAACCCACAAGTTTCACTTCTTTTTCCCAACTTTCTCCCCCATCCTACTTGGTGGGGGGGAAGTAAGTGAGCGGCTGCATGGTTCTTAGTTGCTGGCTGGGGTTAAACCACGACAGTATGTTTCTCTAGTTCTCTTTTATAGAGTCTGTTCCTTTAATGTCCCTGCCAGCAGGGTGGGAACCTGCCTTTGTCTTGAATAAACCTACAGGGTAATTGCAGACATGGAAAGTGAATAGTTGGCATTTGTAACAGTGAACATCAATATATTTAGATAATATATCTACTATAAGAGGTAATACCTAGTATTTTCTTAAGTGAACCAGTAACTGGCTACATTTGAAAAATATTCATGGTCTCTTCCTTATTTTTGGCTCATCATTGGCATCAACTATTTTGCTCAAATGCAAACAAGTTGGCATGTCTTTCCCCTTATGTATTTGAATCAACAGATGAGAGATGGCAAAATAAGTTAATTGTTAACATAGGTACATGAACACAGAGGACAAATTCCAAACAGAGCAGAATGAGGCATCTGGGTAAGGTCGTCATGCTCCTAGAATTACCCATTAAATATAGACTTCACCTTGTTCTTCCATTTTCCCTCCCCCAAAAGGTTAGTGCAGAAGCAGTTTCTTTTCATGGGCATACAGCTTATTGTTTGATCTATATTAGGGAAACATTGATTTGCTAACTGCTGGGGAAGAGATCTTTAAAATTAGGTTTGGAGGTTTTTTTTCTTTTTCAGTAAGGAGTGTTTCCTGATAGACAACAAAGTTCACCACATAACATTTAAGCAGCCGCAAGTAATTTATTCTTCTCTCTAGTTGGAGTGGAAGAAAGAATAAATCCATCCTATCTAGCAGGCAGGGAAAAGTCATGTTTCTCGAATGGTTTGGGTTGGCATGCCCTATCCCATGCCTTCTGCAAGAGCTGGAATGTACTGCTTTTGAAAAAACAGATGGGGTTGTCTTTAAAGATCTTTATCAGAAGTGGTTTGGTGTCATGCTGTCTTTTACTACAAGCTCGCCATCTCTCTTCCAAGAAAGATTTTCTGTCTTGTATTGCCTCATGTTTACTCCTCTGTTTCAGTTCATAGTAACAATTTGATAGTGCAGAACTCAGGTGGCTGGAAAAATTAATAGATGTTTGCCTCAGAATGTTAGTGGAAAACCGTTTATACAACACTACTAAAAGGTAACACCCTATTTGCCAAAGTTGAATCAGAATGTTTGAAAAAATTGCAAAGAACTCTGAGTATATGGCAAACAAAGCTAAAAAATTACTTTCTGACCAATGCTGTGGTGCTTTGTTCTGTCTCTCGAAAGGATGGTTGCTCTGCGGAAGGCTTGTGCTGGCTTGTCCTCTCGCCAGTCCTGTCCCATTAACAGTCCCACTGGGGCTTAGAGAGGTCTCCACAAGGCATATCAGGGACTGCACCTTTACCACCAAGGTCTTTTTGCGCCTCTGGCTGTTCACGCCATCACTTATGTGTTGGTGCCACACAGAGCCATCCTGTGGTCTTGTAGAAAGGCGGTAGCTTCATTTAAACCATTGCCCATCAGCACCTCATAGCAGAAGTGGGACATTAGGAACATGGGCTGGTGCCAGACTTTCAGGCTACAGACTTGCCTACAGTTGCCCCTATATCCAGTTGTGCTGAAGGACCAGCCAGCTGGCACCCTCCAGTCATTTTGTAGCCTGCACAGAAGAAGACACTCCCCCCTGCTTGGAGCTGGCCCTGTTGGTATATCCTGCAAGGATCGTTGGTCCAGTAGTTCTCTTCCATGAGGGGAAACCAGAGGCCTGACCCAGAATAATTCAAGACTGTCAACACAAATACAGATGATTTGTCCATAGAATATGGACCATATGGCATACGAACTGCTGGAAGGATGAAGGTAGAGAGCAGTTCTTAGGGCTACATATGCGTGGAAAGAAAAGTAGGGAATAGAAAGCAGATATTTCAGAACGAAAGTCTGTCCCTGAGGCACTATGTTGGCAAACCAGACATTGTCACGAGAAATTATTTGTTGCCAGTTAGAGTCACGACCCGTAGTTATTGTCCAGGACAAGATATCTTTATAGTTGTCTCTTGCACTAGCCAGAGGCAAGAAGGAGTCCTTAAAACAGCCACCCCTCACCTCCTCTACACAACAGCATTTCTTAGCCTTACTGACGTGCCATCATCCAGATGTCGACCAGGATGGCGCACAGTGGCCAGGCAAAATGCAGACATGGTATAAGCCTTTCAAAATTATAGATGAGGTCTTTCTTAGAGCCAGTTTTTTTACCATTACTGCTGTTAGATACTGTCTAATTGCATCCTATTTTAGTCAATTGGATTACTTACTGTGATGTGGAAATAACCTCTGTAATGGAGTGTCAGCCATGTGCTCTGAAGCCTTGACCAACAAATTCTGCATAGGAGCAGTGCTGTTCCCTGCAGCTGGATCTGTTTGCAAGCGTGGCTTGGAGGTTAAGCCACCAGGGTTGCTACCATGCTCGCCTGTGAAGTGGCTTGTGAATGGTTAGTGCGCTGAGCTAAATCCTAAGATGAATACCTAAATACATAAGTAAAGCAGACATAATATTAAGAACTAGGAAATGTGAATGGGTTGCTTTAGGTTAATGCATTAACAGAAAATGAGTTACTCTACTGTCCCTTCTAAAACAGGATGGGTGGATATGGAAAGTGGAGCCATGAATAGAAGTTGCTGAGTTGTGTCCTGTGTCAGGCCTGTCTAGTGCTCCTTATCCTTTGCTTTCCTTCAATTTTTAGCTGTGGAGATTTAATCTGAGCTGCCCGTCATTGAGATGGAGAACTAGACAGGCTGCCAAAGAGAGTCTAAGCATTTGGGAATATGGGAAGTAACCAGCTTTAAAGTCAAAAAATACCAGCCAGATATTTTTATAATAGTAATAAAATAATATATGAATAATCTTTAAAAAATTACAAAGATAAATTTCACTTGAAGGACTATTGCTAACCCAGTCATATGATATTTCCAATGTTTACCACTCCATTGTCAGTGTTTTTTCCTTTACTGTAGGTTAGATTGATACTAGTGAAAGACTCGTGACATGGCGACTGGCCAGTACTAAAATTTCTCTCTCATACTATCTGTACAAATCTGACAGAGACGGTATGTCCTTCCTAAATGTTTCCTACCAGGAACAAAACAAAAGTAGTAGGAAAGAACATAGTTCCCTGACTGAACTGTTTGCTCAGCAAGGTATCACTCAAGAGACTTGAATGAGTTTTGGTTAAGTTTAGGCTTTTTCTTAAAACAGCTTTGTAGAATTAAATAAAGGAGCCTTGCATAACCATAAGTAAAGTACACCAGATTGACTTGTCTCCAAGTAGGGTACTGGCAGATTGTAAGTTGTTCTTTTTACTCACTTTTTTCCTTTCTCCTCCCACATATCCAACAAAAAAGCAATAAACTGCAAAAATTGTTTTTCATTTGTTTTTAGTGAAAAAAAATGAATAAATTATTTAAGTAAGTTATCTTATACTATACAGAAATCTATTAGTTATAACTTGGCACTAAAAAATGCACTGTGGACATTATTCAAAGGCATAAAACTGCAATGGATGGACAAGCAAATATGCTTGCATTTATTTTTTTATGTGCAGAACTCAGATGTTTACAAACATCAATATAATCCTGCAATCAGTTGTACTCAGCTTGATTGTAGTCATCAGAAGGGATCATAAGGTCAGGCTGCAGTGCTCTGTAGACTGATAAAATGTTTCTCTGCTTCACTCAGTCTCAAGTACTGAGTCAGAAGGGTCTGGCTCTGTTTGGACTTTGGTGAAGATGGATTTTCAGGATGTGGTGCAGTACAGGACTGAAATAATGTTGATAAGTGAAGAAACACACCAAGAAGAGGAAAATTTATGCTTGACACTTTTTTGTGTGGTTCTTAACCAAGTCCTGATCTGTGATCCCACAAATCTCCGGCTTCTTCCTTGTGCCCAGGCATGGGTAGTCAAGAACACTGCTCCCTCCTCTCTTTTATCTCATCCTAATTATTGTCTTTGTTAGACTAAAATATGTTAAAAGGCTACTGAGAAACTTCAGTCAATGAGGGATGCAGTCAAATCTAGGTATCAGAAAGTATTCTTCCGTACTCTATGATCTAATATAGCTTCTAGGTATTTTTAGATGAGGTGTAAACTATTGATATAGACCCCTTGATTCTGTAAATTACTAGTTTTTAATATGGACATTAAAATCAGTTGACGCTTCTTTTCTTCTGTTGTTGTTTGTTGTTCTTCTTGCCTATAATCTAGGAGGTCAAGATACTAAATAGTCCAGTAAATACATGTTAAAATTATTTTGTCAACATAATTTGTTATTAATAAACATTAAAAAAAAAAACCAAAACCAACCGACAAAGCAAGATAAATTGTAGGTAGTCAAGCTTTCCCTTTCCTTTTCTAGCTACTTGTAAACAGAGACAAAGTAATGGGAAAGGATACACTCTGGAGGAGGAAGGGGATTATTGTCCAAGGCTACCATTAGTTTAGTAAGGGCCATTTCCATGGACTCCTCTGTAGTCAGTGGAGAAAGATAAGCCCTTTCAGATGTGATAAAGTACAGCTGCCTTGGGCTTTTGTTCTGAATATCTTTTGGAAGAGATGAGCTCTCTCCATCAGCAACAGAGAAAACTCCTGGAGCTTATAAAATAATGCCTGTGATAATCACCCAGGAGCAGCAGACAAGCACCAGTGGTTTCTTCCAGAGGTGTAGGACAGCTCTGGAGATTTTGGTTTTTGAATCAGATGGGGAAGCAGGCAAGTGGATGAGCTGGTATATAATATCAAGAGAAAGACCACTCTTGCCTGACAGCAATATGTGCTAGTAGCTCTGTATCCTTGTTCACAAAGCATGAAGTATTAGTGAAAACAGGCTTTTCTCTCTTACAGTCCTCTCACAAGCACTGAGTAAAACATTAGGTGTTGTATGCAGTTTCCAGTAACTGCTTTAATGAAAAGTAACGGAATTGCTCTCGGACAGGTTCCCGTCACAGAGCTGGTTCAAAAGCTGTGGTGAGGTGCACTGAGCTGCAGTTCATTATCAGAGTTCTTGACTGTGGTGCTGATAGGTGATCTTTTTCTTCCCCCAGGCATATGCTTCTATCCCTTATTGGTGATGAATCCTATAGTCCTGACCATCCTTTGCCTTTCACCTTTGCAAGGATTTTTCACCCTCTGAAGAGGTAATAGAGTATCCGCAGTCTGGTCCGGCAGTGCTGACGCGATCTGAAATGTTCACGCTAGGTACCGAAAGCCTGTGCAGTTCAGCTTTTTTAAAACTGATGCAAGAAAGAATAGAGTCAGGCCCCCAATACCTCGGATGTTTTCCTTTCCCCTCAAGCCACTGCTCATTATATTACCCGCACAATATAATTTCCCCCTTATGCAAGCTATCTCCATGTAAAGCCACTCCTGTGCAGTGACTCAGGCAAACAGAGGCATTGTACGTGGGGAAGATCCTTCCTTATGGCTCGCTGTGAAGAACTGAGATAATTTAACAGCATCGAAGAGAAAAAATTCCCAGCTTACTCAAACATAACGTTGTAGTTTTCCCATTAGCGTGGGGAAAAATAGCGATGCGTTGTGGCTGGCGTTAATGTGAGTGTCTTTTCTTGCAAACTGCTGGATTGGGAATCGAAGGAATCCCTCTGTCCTTGGGCTTCCTTTAAGGCTACCTTTAAACACACTCTTTTTGCTTCTTCAGGAAGCTGTCATTAAACAGCAATAACCTTTTATTACTGAATTTAGCTAGATTTGAATGGGTGACCTAGAGATTAAAATTTCAGACTCTGTTACTGATTAATGGAGTCATTTGAATCCCTGATGGATTTATTATTTAGTACCTGGACTTAGGTATTTTCTTCTTTCATTTCACAAAGGTGGTTTTCACATGTCTTTTGTGATTTGAAAGCTACTGTTTATTGCAGGATAAATTTAGTGTGCTTATTCATCACTTCGCAGTGATAGGCACTACTCTTCTTGCCCCTATTCCTGGAAACCTTCAGTCATGTTCTTCTTTTTAAACACAGAGTTAAGTATGTTCCTAAAGGCTGCACTGAGGCAGGAATTTATCAGGCTAAGCTCTGCCTTGCAAGTCTTTCCTTGGGCAAGTGCTATATGCTGGTTTTGCATTAGGTGTGAAAAGGTAGTATAGATATTAGTAAAATATGTCTTTGCTTATTTGTAATTATAACAGCTTTATATGAAACATCAAGTGTAGTTTTTCAGTGGAAGAGATTATTTTTCTAACACATGAGATACTCAAACAGCAGGAAACTGCTACTTGTGAGAATATCTGACACTTTCACTGGAAACCAGTGAGCAGCTAAAGCAGTTTGGGCTGAAAATTTGATTTAAAAGTAAATAACCCCACCTATAATATAATAAGGAAGCTCAGGCATCCAAATGTCAGTGGCCTAAATAATTAGAAAATACTATTTGGAGGTTAAAAGTAGATTGCTAGAACTATGCAATTTTTTCCTCTCTATATCAACAGTGACTGAAAGAACCAGACAGCTAAATCTCTGTGGACGGAATTGTGATCCCGTGTACACATTTCATTGACAAAGCTCAGCACATCTGCACTCTTTAACAAAATCTTTATTTTATAGGGCAATTATTTTTTTAATATTATAATGCATGCAATGTTTGTGAAGCTATGTATTTTAAAACACGATTTAAAAATAAGACTTTTAAAACTCAGAAATTCTTTAGGAGTAAACATAGGGCCTTGTGTAAAGTTTCTAGGTACCATATTAATGAAAAGTAACTTAATTTCATCCTGGCAGGTTCTAACCAGAAGCTTTGCAGAGCTGAGTCTACAGCTGAGGTGATGCACCAGGAACAAAACCTAAGGGTAGTTTTAGTGTCAGTTTTTAGATTTGTAACTAATCAGTCAGCCTGGTTTTCCTCTTGTATTGTAGGTTTGCGGGAAGAAACTAGACTTTTTTAGAATGGCTTTTGATGGGCATTTTACTTTAAGGTTCCAAGAAATCAGTCTTCCGTTTGTTTTAATCTACTTTTCATTACATTACCATTCTGAATGAAGAATAAAGAAGCTTCTTGTTATCAAAGTATTCAAGTAAGACTTAGGTCACAGCTTTCAGCTAAGAAAAGCTATTTAAGTTAGATCTTTACATGTCTGCAGTGACAGGGAACAGGTTTTTCATTGTCAGGCTTAATGTAGCCTGAACAATATCAGTTTCACAGAGGTTAAAAAAAAACTTTACCTAATAAATTATTGTTTCTTTTTCCTTGCTATCCTAAATAACTGCAAAACATGTGGAAAGAACAAGCCCATGTACCACCTAGGAGCTCTTCCCAGCTCACCGATTCAGGTGTGAGCTGCAGGGACACGATACTTGCACACACGCTTCACCCCTCTTTTCTGTAGTTTAGTTTCCAAGGGAATCACAGCTCTAGGATATCCACGTTATTAGGGGAGCAGGACTATGGAGCACAGAGCAGAGATGTATCATTGTATCATTAAGGTACATCATTTACATATCTAAATACAGATCTGGGAGAAAATAAACTGACACAAACAGAAGCAGAAGATTTGAACACCTTCCATAGCACTGGGGTTTCTATGGTCCAAGTGAATAGGATCTGGGGTCAAAGCCCATGGGAAGGAGCAAGGTCTAAATTTGGGGGATTTTTTGTTGAACTGTATCATGTGCTTGTGTTTCTGCTTTGCAGGAAGGAATACAGAGAGGCAACTGCATCTTTGATGCAACACCAGCCAAGAGCCGGCACCACTACCAGAGCTATTATCTGTATCTTTAACTACATAGCTATCTGAATGTAGAGATATGTAGTTTAAATACAACCTTGCAGTAAACAGAAGTCCTGTCTGAGCCAAGCCTTTTTTTTTTTAGAATTTCAGAGTGGACTCCTGAGGGTTGTTCAGCTGTTCTATGACAATGTAATTAAAAGCAGAGCATTGTTTAGGGCAAAGGAGACTGTCTTCATGAATAACTTATATTCTACAAGAGCTGACTTTGTGTCGGCATATATAGAATAGCCAGAAAATAAAGTAATGGATGCCTCCTTTGCACAGTTTAAAATCAGCGGGCATTCACTTTTTTCACATGGGTTCTTTAACCAGAAAAAAGATGTTTGGCCAGATGGCTAAAAACGAGATACTTCAAAGCAGCAGAGCACAAGGGAAACAAGGTGGCACCAGAAGTGAAATGAGAAGACGCTTGCTGATGTAGGAGCTGTAGAGTGGAATTGTTTTCTGCCTTTCACACAGGTGAAATAGAGGTCTGTGTTGATATATTTCCAGAAAAGGAATAAGCAAAAGTGTTTCTCCGAATGTCTCATGAGGGTTCATCTTTTTATTAGTTAATGTCTTTTGTCTGAGACCACAATCCCAGTCCCAACTACAGATTTTTTTGCCTGTGTTTCATGGATTTTGTTTACTGCGTTGCCACTGTACAAACCCCCCAATAGTAGCACAACTCCCCTCAAATCAGAAAATACTGATTTATAAAAACCCCCTGCATACCTTGTTTTCCTAACTTGTTTTGAATGCATTTTTTACTTTTATGAAAGTAAAATCTGTTGCCAGATTAATTTTTCAACCTTTCCAATCTGCCACAAACTTAAAGGTAAAAATTCTAGAGAACAATGGGAGATGGCAGAATGACTTTATAGCTTTTTTGGATGGAGGCGGAAATTGGAATATATAGCATTTATTAACAAACTTGAGTGAGATTACAGAATGCCCTCTGGATTTTCAATCTGCATTTTAACCCAAACTTTGGAGCAACTTAAGAGAGATTATCATTCAGAGCAGCTTTCCTTCATGTTAGGCTGTCTCCAGTGCATGAAGGAACACGATCTGGAGGGCCTTGTAGGTGCTACGCTCATATCCAGTATGGGCACATTCCATAAAGAGCATAGTCCTGTTCCTTACTCCTGAGTCTCAAGGTTTTGATGTAAGAAGGTGTCAATAATTGAGACTACCGAGCAATTATGTTTTATTTTTGCAGGTTGAAGGGATGCTATGTCTTTTTGCTGTAAACCCCCCCACATGCTTTTAGCTATATGACATAACTCTACTTTCTAATAAATGCTTTATTTCCAGCAGCACCAGAGGGAAGAACAGAATCCCCTTTCCTAAATGAAAAAAGAATTATTTTTTTCTTATAGCCACATATCAGAAAATAAGGCAGAAGGCCACGTCTTCCTTCCTGTCTGTCCACAGGTAAGCAACAGCCCTTTAGTAAACACATTTGTCAGTGCACTACAGCACAGCTACCCCATCGTATTGGCACCTTATCCCCTATATGACTGCGGGATAGACAGTATGGAGCATCCCAGTGCCTGCAGGCAGTGCTGTGGGCAGCGCCGTGGGTTAAACTGTGGGCTCGCAGGCTGCAGGAGAAAATGGGAAGGTGCGACAGGAGCAGGTCCCCTTCACCCGAGTGACCAGAGGCAGGTGAAGCGGGATGTCTTTTGCTTCTGCAGCCTCATCCTCGTCGAAAGGCTGGTGCAGAAATTGGCTACGGACGGCTTGATTTCCATTGCCAGGAAGGCGTTCCCCTTCTTCTCTCAGCCTGGCAGTGAAGCAGGACCAGGGCTGTGAAAAGAAACCCTTTTCTGGCTGTGTAAAGGGAATTTTTCTGCATCTTTAGCAGCTAGCTGGGTTAGTGGCAGGGTAAAAATGACAAATTATAAGGATAGAACAGGGAGACTAGTCTTAAGATGAAATTGCAGAGATCACCTATAATTTTTACTGAGCAAAACACATGCTATTTTATCACTTTCCAGTAATGGATCTTTTTGGGAGAGGGAGACTTAGATGAAATGTTATTGGGGTGGAGGTGCATTTAATAACATTTTATGGCATATTATTTTTTACAACAAGCATAAAGGTTGTTATTTTTGCTTCTCTACCATAAGAAAAATGACATTCTGTTTGAACACTGTAAGACTACAGTTGTGGCACAGCATTTTTACCTCTGTTCGTCTGCATCTTCAAAGGAAGGGTGAGGTGAATGAGGCAGACAACTAGAAGTGAGCTGACAACGTACCGCTTGAGCGCTCAGGGAAGTCACAGCTGAAATTAGAGCGTCGAACCTCACCCAAATCTTTCATTTCACCCTGCTGTGCTCTGAGTCAGTCCAAGGAGAAGAGGTGGTGATTCAGGGCTACGAGTCCCTCTGAGACGAGTGGCATCCCTTTCTGGACTGAAAAGGGGACGGAGCATGTCCGCTCACCCCTGGGGTCTGCACGCGTGCTCCTGACCCTGCCAATGAGTTTGTGCATGCGAGCCCAGGGCATTCCTCAAAAACTGGGTCCATTTATGGCTGTCAGGGCAGCTTTGGGTCCCCATTTTTTGCCGTTGTCTTCCCATACCCTCAATGTGCATGGTTGGTGTTTTCTGGTCCGTCCAGTCTTGTGATCAGGCAGTAGTCAGCGAGGTGCACTGCTGTACTCCGAGGCTGTAATTGGGGCTTTTTCCACACCTGTCCTGGTTTCAGCTGGGATAGAGTTAACTGTGTTCCTAGTAGCTGGTACAGTGCTATGTTTTGAGTTCAATATGCGAAGAATGTTGATAACACTGATGTTTTCAGTTGTTGCTAAGTAGTGTTTAGACTGAAGTCAAGGATTTTTCAGCTTCTCATGCCCAGCCAGGGAGAAAGCTGGAGGGGCACAAGAAGTTGGCACAGGACACAGCCAGGGCAGCTGACCCAAACTGGCCAACAGTGTATTCCATACCATGGGACGTCCCATCTAGTTTAGGAACTGGGAAGTGGGGGGCAGGGAATCACCGCTCAGGGACTGGCTGGGTGTCGGTCGGCGGGTGGTGAGCAATTGCCCTGCGCATCATTTGTACATTCCAATCCTTTTATTACTACTGTTGTCATTTTATTAGTGTTATCATTATCATTATTAGTTTCTTCTTTTCTGTTCTATTAAACCATTCTTATCTCAACCCACGGGTTTTACTTCTTTTTCCCGATTTTCTCCCCCATCCCACTGGGTGGGGGGGAGTGAGTGAGCGGCTGCGTGGTGCTTAGTTGCTGGCTGGGGTTAAACCACAACAATACCTCTTCCCGAAGGTGCAGCGAGAACTGGGACTGAGCCCTGGGTGAGGTGGCAGAGGATGGATGGGCAGCTGGGAGCACAACGTCGGGGTGAAGCCAGGAACCCTCCGAGCAAAGCGGGGTGGAGGAGGCTGGGCAGGGATGCGTGCAGGCGGGTTATCTGCAGCCGGAGGTGAGAACGGTGGTGGAAGCGTGATGACATGGAGGCAGGAGTGTGGAGACGATGAGGGCGAGGGCCGGGAGCGCTGGGAAAAATTCTCTTGTTGTGGCAGACCTTGCGCCACGGTCGCCTTGGCTGTGCAGTGCCCGGCATGAGCTAGCTCAGGTCTGCCCTGTACTGCTCCACATTGCGGCTGGATCACCGTTCGATGAGGACATAGATGTATGAGAGCAGGGTGTGATGTGGGGAAAACCTGCAGCTGAAGGGGGGTGAGCGTGCAGAGAGGAGAAAGCCAAAATATCTCTGTGTTCCCATCGATCTCTGACGTTGTCCTCAGACGTTTTTAGGTTAAAGAACTGACAATTACTTGGCAGATAACCCTTGGAGGCACCAAACTTGACAGAATTAGGAATTGCGTGTTCCAAGGATGATGCGTCCTTGAACAGGTTTTGGGAAGCATTACATACACAAGTGCCATCCCTAAGCATCATTCATGCACGTCTGCTTGTTTGACTGTCAGAGCACTAAGACAAATATGTTGTTGTGGTCAACGCAAGAGAACACCGACACTCAATTTCCAGCTGAGTTCTTCCATACCATTTTTAAAGCAGAGCATACTGTTGATTGAGTGTAGTGGTGTGTTGCATAGATGTGTTTTTGGTTTTTTTCCAGATTTGTCCCTTGAGAGCCCAGTAACAGAAGCAACAAGTAGATTACTGAACCCCTCACCAATCTTTCCAGCTCTTAAACACTCAAAACTTTTTACAGACAGCATTAACTTTGTTTAAATAAAGCCGGTATTCTATGATTTAATTAAACCAGTTTCCATATCTCTGTCACTCTTAGTTTATTCTTGTTAGGAAAAAGTTTATGCTAAACCTAGTGGCTTATTACCCACTTGTCAGAAGTGTAATTTTTACGTTATTTAGGGAGACAATTATTTAGGGAGGCTGTATAAACATTCTTGAATCAGAGGCTTGCCCACACAAGGAAATACATATAGAACAATTTAGGCTGCACCTTTAAAAATTTAACAGCTATTACATTTTTAGCTAGATGTCCTGTCTGGACATTCAACACTATATGTAGGAAGCGGCAATAGAATGTTGGAGCAGACCATCAGGTTTCTGCTGCAGGATATCTTAATTCCCTAGATTTATGGAAAAGTCTTAGCAACATGTACCAATGTTGTAAGCAGACATTTTCATGGGTCTCAGTAGGATGTGGGTGAGAAAAAAACAGACAGTGGCCCCTCACCTGTGCTGGAAATCTCAGAGCAAATCACTCTACCAGGTCTAGACCTCTGGAATTCCCAGCAAGGAGTTTGTTTGTCTTTTAATATGTGTTTCCTTTCCTTCCTAGGCCATTTCATACTAGTTCATGAATGTGGTGGGACTTGAGGAGATATTAACAGGAACATCACAGAATGTCAGGTTTTTTTGTATATATATATATATATATATATATCAGTTGTTGCATTATTCTGGTCAGTCTGGAGAATTCTGGGGGCTCAATTCACAGAGCACCTACACTGGTGTCCGTCACCAGGAGAGTGCCTGGTAGCAGCTCCTTCACCTTCAGGTGCATTGCAGCACAGCACAAGTACCCTGCGCACCGTGTTACAGCCACAAGATGGGCCAGCAGAGCCTTACAACTGGGAGGTGTTGAGTCAAGGCTTCCAGACATGATGATTTAAGATATCTATCATCAGCAAGCACAAGTTTCAACCCACCTGCTGTAAAAAGAATCACTGACAAGGGCATTAATGCCAACTTGTTTATGCTTCTTGCTCTCCCTTGAGCGCATCAGCCTTTAGTAGGCATTAAGATTTTTCAGTTTCAATCTCTCATGCCAGTGGGTGTGAATTACAGCACTGTGATTTAAAATAACAAACACATAGTATGAGTCTGATATAATGAGAAATCTAGAACAACTGTACGGGCAGATGGTTTTATAGCCCAGCATTCAAAAGAAGATATAATGCTATTCAGTTTTGAATTAAAAAAAGGCAGGGATCCTTTGAACTCATCCAGCTACTGGGCAGTCCTCATTACAAAAAATGAGCTCCGTATCTTTGCCAAAGTATTAATATCTACCTTCAGAACGGGTGACATTAAATGAGCACAGAGATCTTATGAGTTTTGAAGAGAACTATTTCCACAAAATCATACAGCAAAAATTGATGCTAAGAGGGTGACTAGATCTCTTATTTTTGTGCCAACTGAAAATACATGTGACTGCATCATTTAGAGGTGTTAGACTAATTTTGCTTTAGACGGATCTTTGTTCAATAGAATAATTGTAGAACAGTGTGCAGCATCTGATTAATTCCAAGAAAATTAACTTTTTCATTATCATTTCAAAGGAGTGACCAGCCAGCAGTGTTTCTCCTGTCCTTAACAGGATACCAGGAACTGGGAAGCAACAAGCAGTTAGAAATCAGAATCAACCCTTGAATTTCCAATGAACCTTAGCCTTTCAGTTATGCAAAGGACAATTATTGCATTTTTTTTACCCTCAGTGGAGTACAGGTAAGTCACAACACTAAAGAACTTGTATCTTTTTCTGCCAGATCTGAGCTCTTGAGTCTCAGTGCCGTAGCCGTCAGGCCTTTGGCTGAAGACTGAGGGAAACCAGTGACTAAAACATACCCTCCCCAGGACAGATTGCCTTGCTTACGTAATTGATTATTTAATTCCTGTTCTGTTTTCGTGATAACACTGAGGTAGTGACAAAAGTGTGGTCTAGGTATTACGGTGCTGAATCCTGCCTGGGGAGGGATGAGTTTCTTTCTCAGTTCTGCCCCAGATTTCCCATTTCGCCTTGTGTAAGTCAGTTAATCTGTCTGTGCTTTACTTCTTTGTGTAAAAGAAACCTGGATGGTAAGCAGCCCACGGCTTGTAGTTTTTGTCCAGAAAAATACCTGGCAATTTTGGATCCTCTAAAAGCTGTGGCCAAACAGAAAACGATGGAGCTGAAGGGACCCACTAAGCTCCTTTAATGCTACTAAACTGGAAAACAGGAGAAGGCAAATGATTAAAAAGGAGGTAATCAGATGTATTTTTTTAAATGACAGGCAGAAATACTTTTACAATTCTAGTACATTTCATTTCCTTTTCTGTGGCCACATATAACCCAGCTTTTCTCAGATGACTCCGTATTGCTATTTAATCAGCCTTTACAAATTGTTCAGCTTTTTTAGGCATTGTTCTAATGAAACCTTTGAGAAGAAATCAGCAAGTAGAAGAAAAGGTCTGACCTCTTCCTATTTACAGTGCTATCTGTTCATTCTTGCTATTTCTCATGCTGAATGTGTTTTGTTTTTACCTTGAAAACTGAATTTAAAAGTCTTCATTGAGAGAAAATAGGGGTTTATTGCCAATATGCACAATAATCAAGGAATATAGCTTCTCTCCCCAGTAATGATTTGCTCTCTTGCACAAATGTCGCACATCGCTACTAGCCTTGGCAGCGCCTGGGCTCTTGATGAGGTAGGTCATTGCATCATCATGAGGGGCATTGCAGTGCCAAATGGTTGAATTCCTTCCATAGCTCTTAAGCACATTAAGAAATGTAGAAACTTTTTTTCCTGAATACATTTTCCTCTCAGGATTTCTGTTCCACTGGATGTATTCCTACTGCCTTATGGCCTGATCTGTAGTCCACCGGGAGCTAGACTCGGTGGGAGTTTTTCCATTGATTTTGTTATTTACTTTGTTTCACTTCGCATTATTGACTCATATTCACTTCAGCTCAGACCCTTAGGCTAAACACTTCTAAAATGTGAAACTCCTTCTGTCAGGAGCACCTTATTTTCAATGAGAGAGAAGATTTCTGAGACCAGGAAAATTAATGTGGACCTGAATCAAGGGAAAGCAACAATCTATACATTGCTGCTTATTCTGCACATTTTATACCTCCTGGAAAAGACATATGAACCCAGATTTACATTTTTATTTAGCCATCTTTTAATTTAATCTCTCCATCCTTCAGTAAGTTAAGCACAGAAGCTTTCCTCACGCTTTTCTCCTACTTGAGCCTTCCCTCCCCTGTTTCTCCTCAATCTCTGTAGCAATCTAAACATTGGCATCTGCTGCTCCAGGAAATATTTTGTGATTTTCCTAGTATCTGCAGGTGGCTGTGCTTGGCTGCATCTCCCAGCCCTACTGCTTTCATGTTGCTCTGATCGAAAGATATAGAAGTAATAGCATACAGAAGTAGCATGGTTTGGAGAAAGAAATGCCTTTTTGAGAGTTCCCACTTCCCAGATATAGCTCCCTGGATATTTTACCTCCCATGAAAATTTTTGAGATTTCTTCTTTTTTCCTGGTTTATACTGCGAGGAAAATGAGACCTTTTTGTGTTCATTTTGTTTACTTATTTATTTGGAGAGAAGGCACTAGGAGTGAGTAGTAGCTGAGTATTTGGGGCATGCACACTGGATACTGAAAACCCTAATAATCTACTTTAGCCCAGGGACAAGACCCTTTCCTACCCGCATCTGATATGAATACAGAACTGCTCGTCCATTCTGGAGCAGAGCTCTCTTCTCTTTCTGAATTTGACAATGAAAAACCCAACTGCCACCCTGCCCCATGGGAGACACTGGGAGGTCTTTCCCAAGATGTTTCTATGACAATTATGCGGTTTTGATTAATCAAGATTTTATGCTTTATTTTCCTCTCAATCAGGTCTCTCCATTTGGTTTCTGCCTCTAATACTGGTTCATCCTGTGCCTGTGGATTGTTGCTTGATACATTTCTGTCTCTGCTCCCAAACTGGATATAAAAAGCAGGTTCTGGGCTGAGTTTAATTCCATTTTAAATAAGCATGTTTTTATTGCTTTTTGTGACTTTGGTTTCTATAGTGGATTACAGATGGTAAAACTACAGTGTATACAGGTAGGTAGGTAGGTAGATAGATAGATAGGTAGATAGATGGATGGATGTGTTTGTGTGTATGTTAAACTTCTGATGGCTCCTTGAAGGGTTGTTTGAGCAGTTGCTTCTTTCACCAAAAAAATTGCAATGGGTTATTTTAGACTGGCAAGAATAAACACTCATGATCATTTATGTTTATTTCCTGGATGGCATACTATGAAGCTGTTACCACATAAGGTCTTAATATTCCTGCAGTTTATAACTGCTGGTATAGGTATTAAGTTTTGGTTGATTTTCCTCACTGTGTTTGCAAGGCAGCTTACAGATATTCGTGTCATTTACTCATAGTTATAAATCTACACATGACTTTAAGGTGTGATTTTTAAGGCAGGGTTGTACAAAAAGTAAACCATAAAAAAGTCTGTGTGAATTACAATGCATCTATGTATGAGGTGTTTCTCTGTTCATGGGGTTTTGTTGCATTTGAAGGCTTTGTGTTGTACTTTGCACTAAAACCAGAGCGAAAGTTAAGGCAGTTTCTGACTGCTGTGTGATCAAACATGTTGTGAAGCTTTTACCAGACGAACAGTTAATACTTTGTTTTTCCAATTCCATTTCCTGAGAAAGAAAATGGTTTTGTTTCAGGAGTCTGTGCATCATCTGTGATATTACACCTAATGAGGATGGCCGGATCCCCAGATGATACTGAGGAGCACCTTCCCTCTGATACTGCACCACTGGAGTCGGCAGGAGTTTTGCTTTTGAAGAAGCGTAGATATGGAATTGGCAGTAAGCAGGGACTGGGCTCCGCTGGTCCTCTGACTGTGCCTTCTGGGCAAAGCAAGAGCCTCCTAAACTCACGGGGTGTAGCTTTAGAACAGGTAAAGGGAACTGACATGCTGGGATATTATTGTGTTTTCCCTCACTTTTCTTACTGCGTCGAGGACGTCAGCTGAGCTGCTGCAGAAGTCTCAGGACAACTCACATGTTGTGCATCCCACGTGTGCGTGTATGTTCGTGTGGGTGATTTAAGCTGGCAGGCAGCTGAAGGCACCAAAGATCTGGTGCACAGTAACGTACCACAGAGCATATTACCTTTATGCTGTGATTTTCCCTAAGGAAGACAGTGACCTGAAAATCAGATGCTAAAGTCACCATAGCTGTAGCTGCTTATAGTGCAGTTTGGTGGCTCATCTCCTTCCCACAGTGCTTCTGAGCTGCCCGTGAGCTGCGTATTGATGAAAAAAGTTTAATGCATGTTCCCACCCAGAAGCATTGTGCAAAGACAGTTCTGGTAGTGCAATGAATTGCTTTCTCCGGTAGACCCGGGTGGGTATCGGCAGGTTTGACCATACAGTTGGCCAGTTTGGACACGCTGTCGTGTGCTATGTTTTTAACAAGTTGCTGCAGTGTGATTGGTCCCAGAGGTACCACGAATTACAGTGTTCAGTTCTGCTTGGCAAAATAAAAGTGGCCAATGGTTTGGATTACAAATTCCATAACAACTCTATAATTAAATATGTTAAACTTTTCATCTGCTTTTGATAATCTGACAGTCCTCACACCCTTTTTGTACTGTTTTTGCTGACCCACCCTCCTTTCAGCATCCCCTTTTGGCCTCTCAAATGCTTAGGCCAGGAGAAAGTGAGTAATAAATATGGCAAGGCTTTTTAGTATTGTAAAGATGTGAAACTCTTTCCATGTTCTCATGGGGGCATCATACCCCATAATTCATTAAAAATTCCTGTGGTTAGTTCAGGTACTTAGGAGTTTACCTCGTTCCCATTAAAAGTCAAAGGCATGTCTTTAACACCTCCAGTGATTTTAATGGAGGCAGCTTCAAAACTTAATAAAATACTGTATCATTTCAAAATTTGAGAGTATCTGGTTCTGATTATGAAAGGTTAATAACATTTTAAATTGGAACTACCAAATACTAATCGTGCTTCCTCCTTAAGTCAAATGCGCTTTATGTCTGTTTCTATGGCGAAGATAATTAATACACAGGGAACGGTAACAGGCTCAAACAGACTGGATCCTGCAGTGAGCTGAGCAACTCCTGGAAGGACTGAGAGTCCTCAGCTCCTGGCAGCAACAGAGAGGAACGCCTCAAAGGAAAAACGCTGCATTTTGCAGGGTCAGGTCTTGCAACTTTTGCCAATTAGGAGTAGAGTCTGTTGTACAGTACTGCATAATCCTATTAAAAGCAGCCAGATGTGACTCTACAGCAAGTGGCAGCACCAAATGTAAAACATCAGTCCTGTGAGGTACGACAGAGTCTCAGTTCCTACTGCAGTTTGCACCGTTAGTGCTTGTCAGCTTAGATGTTTACCTGCGTGACACCCAAATTGCTACTCAAAGCACCGCTGAATGATCCCCACAAAAGCATTCCAATGCTGGTGGCAGAGAAGTGAAAATGAACAGGAGAGGAAATACAGCTAAAGTGCCATTCAGGAAGCCAGGGAGGAAAAGTGGGTTTTACTTCTGCTTTCTAACAACTGGTAAATGAAGTGAAGATACTTCATGAATTCAATCTCTACCCCATACCCTCCCTTCTCTTCCTCCTTCTAGCCATGGCTAGAATTTGTTTTCAATCAAGTATGAACTCATACTTTAATAAAAAAAAAAATCAAATAGGAAATATTATTTCCGCTCAAAGTGGATCCGGGAAGTTCGGGAGGACATACATACAAACTCAGCCCAAATATTTTTATATGCATCTTATATACGTACCTGCTAGCAGCTCATTTCTTCTTCCTCAGAAAACAGAAAAAGGTGGTTGGATAGCAGGTGTTCAGAGGACCTTGCCTTGGGAGCATTTTTACTTTAGTTCTCTGTTAAATGAAACTGTGAGGTTTTTAATACATCAATGATAACTATGTATATGCTATTGAAATTTAATTTATATATGTCAGTTTTTTGACAAATCACTTTGTTATACATGTCTTTCAGACATAAATGGACCAAGAGTCCAATTTAATCAAAACTGAAATTTGATTTATTTAAGAAAATACTGCACAGAAAATCATTCATCCGAGATTTTAATCCTTCAGTGGCTGGAGGGTTCCTCCTGTTCGCTGTGAGAGAAGCCTTGTACCCCAGGCCTACCCTCCAAACTAGCGTGAACATGACTTAGCTTTTTTAGGTCAAAGATGAGACTCTTTATATGGGCCTGTTGATGGGACGGTGTAGAATATGTAGTCTGAGGTGCAATTTTATAAAAGTGTATTTCTCTCCTGTGCTTCTGCTATAGAGTGGAAGTAGTAGGAAGCGGCTCTGTTATTCATGAGGGTAGGTTAAACTTCATTCTCCAAAAGAACTTAATAGAATCACTGGAAATATTAAGAAAGCATATTACCTATTAAAATGAAAAAGACTCATCTTTTATTTGCTGTTTTAAATTTTGGTATAAAAATACAGGTGTGAAGAAGTGTGAAGGTTGGGAAGGATGTTTTTTTCTTAACAGATATTTGCCATCTTAGTGAAAAGCAGGATGGGCATTTAAAAGCATTTAAGCAGGGTGTTTATCAGGGGCACTGAAACAAAAGCCGGCTGAATTCTAAATTACAAACCTGGTTAGGAATTGACTGTCGGACTGTGCCTTTTTAACTTTCCTTCAAGAGAGAGTCACGCCATTGTGACTATCAGTGTCTCAGAGAAAAACACAGCATAGGCAGCTCTGTAAGGTTCTTGCACAGGAAAAACTAATATGTGGTTAAAACCATTTAAATGTGATAACATTTTCGTTAGATGGGAACCTGCAGCACCTCTACTACCCAGTTGTACAGAGGTACCAAGCACTGGTTTGGCAATTGCCTTGAACCTATGGTTTCCTGATGCAAAGATCCAGAACAGAAGCCCCTGCATCCATGTGTCGTGGGAAGCCAGGGCTCGGGCATCGGTGCTGCTGGCAGTAATTGAGCATTATTGGCATTATTCTGCCCTGTGACAGGTAAAGGAGATGGCAGAATACCAATTTGCTTGGTTTTTACAAGCCTCTAAACTCCATATGTAATTAAAGAGACTTTTCATATTTAATAGTATTTATCTTGTGTGTCAGATAACACTTGTTAAAAGTCATCAGCTTTTCATTACCGAGATCATTAATACTATTGGTGATACGTGACTTGAATAGCTCTTAGCTTGTTTGTCACAGCTGCAAATTGACTTTCTAATGACTGATTCTGTTGTAAATTTGCCTTTTCAAGAACAAACCCCGTAGTATCAGACTTGTTGCTTACCTCAAATTCTTTTATTGACATTTACTTTTGATGTAAAGCAATGCTAAACTAGTGATTTTAGCAGGAAACTCTCTTCTGGAAGGTCATATTTTCAAATAGGTAACATGCTACCCAATGGAGCAGCTTTTTTTGTGCATCCAAATTTTGCTGATTTTCCCATCTGTTCCCCCTGCTGTGATAGGACACCTGGCAAAAGGACCAGATCCTGTTTTTTCCTGCATGTGCACACTTTGGCCTGCTAACCTTTGCATTGCTACCGCTGTGTGTGACGGAAAGGACAAAATTGTGCTGGGCTGGCAGGCAGGAAACCCGTCTGCTCTGTGCTTTCACGTTTACTTGCGGACTGAGCCAACGAGTTACTGGGAGGCATCAGACTGGACTCTGCTGCTCTTTCAGAGCACAAGGGCAGGTTAAGGAGCTTGCCTGCTTTTGCATCTTCACATACAGAAAGCCCTCAATATGAATTTGATCTTGTACAAGGCTTTAGATTTTAAGGCCAAAAGTAGACCAGTAGGTCACTTAGTTTCACCTCTTATGAAAGTCAAGGTCTGAGTTTCTTCCAGTTCTTTAGCCAGGCTTAGATCTTTGATTAATGCATAACTTCCAAAAGACATCAAGGAATGGAGAGCACAATGTTTTCCTTTTAGTTTTTTGCCATTACTTATCACCTTAATGCTATTCATTTTTTCTGGTGTAAATATTGCTCCACGGTTTCTGGACTTGAGAGACCACCTCTGCACTGAGAGACTGATTCCATCACTGTTCTTAGGTGTGCCAAGTAAGTGCAGTGTTCCCATCACCTGCCAGCGTAGACAGATACGGCTCAAAGAAATACTTTGATTTGCAGGCCTACTCCATCAGGCTTTTTATATTGCTTATATTTTCTTAGATTGCAAAGTACTTGTGATAGGCCTGTGCAAGCTTTATTTAACAACAACAACAACAAATTAACAGGAAATTCAGAACCCCTGTTCTGACACAAGCTCTTAAGGGTGTGTTTGTAGTGAGTGCCCAGGTTGGAAGGAGGGGGCAGGGGGATTGCCACCTGAGGCATGACGTGGAGAATAAAGTGTTATGAGGAGCCTCTGGTTGATACAGATAAGCCAATGTATTGTAGATGCAAGGAGTGTATCCTCAAATTTGGCTGTAGTAGATGACAGTTTAATGACAGTACTGAGCCAGCTTTAATTGTTGTTGTGTTGTCAGCAGGCCCAAGGTTCTATACTGGCAGAAGACTACTTTTGATGGGGAGGGTCAAATCAGAAAAAAGCAGAACATCACCAAAGCAGTGTTGTAGCCAGAAGGTGATTGTTAGATGCAAAATAATTCAGCTTGGACGTTCAGCCCATTTCCTTGGCATGAGTGTGAACTGGAGCTGAAACTTCCCGGAGGCATCCTTGCTCAAGATCAAAGCCAAGCCAGAAAGATCAGCCAGCCTTGCATCTGAATCCAGCACAGTGCTAAGCACTGTAGTCCTGACCCAATAAAACTGTCAGGACCAGACTTAAATTTATGGAGCTTGGTAGTCCTCTGCCTGGGCATGGAGGGAGGTGGGAGAGGGCTGTGAGCTTTGACTACCTCAGTGTTCGCTGTGGTTCTGTTGGTGCTCCCATCACCTTCACCTTGGACAGGGTGTCTAGGAAGGGAGGGCCTTGAGGGAACCTTTCCTCTAGCTCATCAAGAGCAAGTCAGTTTGGTGGAAAGCCCTGGGGAATAAAGTCTGTTAGTTACTTTGCTCACCAAGAGCACTGTGTGTTTGGTTTATGCAGTTGTGATCGGTAGTACAGAAGAAGTTTCTTTCTCCCTTTGTTGCCAAGACATAGTCTAACTTATTCACAAAGCCCCTCTCCATTCAAAGGACTTTGCATTCAAAGCCAGACAAACATCATTTGGACATTAATTGCATTGGATGATCAGGTGAGCTGTGATCTCAGTGTGTTGCTGAATTATTTCATTTGGGTTTGTCTTTAAACCAATCTCCATGGAGAACTGTGGTATACTTCATATATCCCTACTTCATACATTTGATGATGAAATGAGATATTAAGGGAGTTCCCTGAAGATCTGTGTGCAGGTAAGGGTTTGTTGTATATAGGAAGATGGAACTATAGGAATCGCCTGAGGACATAAAAGCGTGAGAGTAAGCTGTCAGTGCAATCCAGAGTGATTTGACAGACTTCTGTGTGAGGACCAAGCGTTCAGTGTTGGGAAATAGAGGTGCATTGGTGGATTCTCAGTCAAAGGGCACCTTGAATGGGAAAGTTAGCTGCTTTGTTAGGTCACATTAAAAGAATCACAGGATTTACTGATCGCTGAGGTAACTGGCCCACAGAAAATGATAAATCAATATGAAAACCATGGCCTTTGTGGTGGGAGCAGCAAATGTTCCCTTTTACAGGCAGCAATTACTCTGTATGGAGAAAGAGAGTGCTGTGTTTCCACCTAACAACACAAAATAAGATGTGGAAAAGTTACATGACCCTAGTAATTTTCTCTTGCAAAAACCACAGATGATTTCCTTAGTATTAAATAGTGAACATGTAAATAGTTCATAATCAGAAAAGTGCTTTAATAATAACAGTAATTTTAGATGGAATGAAATAAAATACCTCTGACAGTGATAAATCAACCTGTCACACCCTTGCTTCTAGCGGTGCCAGCGGCTTTTTGCAAGAGAGATGGCAACGGATGACATCCACAACAAGGACAAAACGGCACAGGTAGAATTTGGCAACTGAAGAGAAAAAGCTGCAATGTCGTAGCAAAGGTTACCTACTACTATCATTTGCCCTCGTGGGTGGAAATAAGAAAAACACTTGTACAAACTCAAGTAGTATTATCATTACAGGGAAAAGTGCTACCCTCTAGGGTGCATATGTACTTGTGCACAATCAACAGGTGGACTGTCATATGCACTGGTGTACAATTGCCTTCTCCTGGAGAAAAATAAGAATTGCTGGAATTGCCATGCATACAGTTGAAATATTAACAGAGTCCCATGTAATCACCCTACTGAGGGTTTAGACTGGGATTTGTCACCAGAGTAAGATACCTAAGTGAAGATGTCAACATGTGAACTTGGTGGATAAAACACTTACATTTAGGTGTCTAACCATAGAATCATAGAATAACAGAATTATTTAGGATGGAAAAGACCTTTAAGATCATGGAGTCAACTGTTAACACTGCCAAGTCCACCACTAAAACCATGTCCCTGAGCACCACATCTACATGTCTTTTAAATACCTCCAGGGATGGTGACTCAACCACTTCCCTGGGCAGCCTGTTCTAGTGCTTGACAACCCTCGGTGAAGAAATTTTTCCTTATATCCAATCTAAACCTCCCCTGGCACAACTTGAGGCCATTTCCTCTTGTCCTATCGCTTGTTACTTAGGAGAAGACACCGACCCCCACCTCACCACAACCCCCCTTCAGGCAGTTGTAGAGAGCGATAAGATCTCCCCTCAGCCTCCTCTTCTCCAGACTAAACAACCCCCATTCCCTCAGCCACTCCTCGTAAGACTTGTGCTCCAGACCCTCACCAGCTTCGTTGCCCTTCACTGGACACGCCTCAGCACCTCCATGTCTTGCTTGTAGTGAAGCACCCAAAACTGAACACAGGACTTGAGGTGCAGCCTCACCAGTGCTGAGCACAGGGGGACGATCCCTTCCCTGCTCCTGCTGGCTACACCATTTCTGATACAGGCCAGGCTGCTGTTGGCCTTCTTGGCCACCTGGGCACACTGCTGGCTCATATTCAGCCCGTTGTTGACCAGCACCCCCAGGTCTTTCTCTGCCAGGCAGCTTTCCACCACTCTTCCCCAAGCCCGTAGCGCTGCGTGGGGTTGTTGAGACCCAAGTGCAGGACCCGGCACTCGGCCTTGTAGAACCTCATACAATTGGCCTTGGCCCATCGATCCAGCCTGTCCGGATCCCTCTGTAGAGCCTCCCTACCCTCCAGCAGATCCATACTTCTGCCCAACTTGGTGTTGTCTGCAAAGTTACTGAGGGTGCACTCGATCGCCTCATCCAGATCATTGATAAAGATATTAAACAGAACTGGCCCCAGTACCGAGCCCTGGGGAACACCACTTGTGACCAGCTGCCTACTGGATTTAACTCCAGTCACCACAACAATTTGGGCCCAGCCATCCAGCCAGTTTTTTTACCCAGCGAAGCGTATGCCCGTCCAAGCCACGAGCAGCCAGTTTCTCCAGGAGAATGCTGTGGGAAACGGTGTCAAAGGCTTTACTAAAGTCTAGGTAGACAACATCCACAGCCTTTCCCTCATCCACTAAGTGGGTCACCTTGTCACAGAAGGAGATCAGGTTAGTCCTGCCCCTTGTGAGGGACTGAAGGAGTTAATGTCTCAAACATTGTGGTGGGGCAAGTTCTGCTTAATGAAGAACTCTGCATAACAAGGAACTCTGCCTAGCAAGGAGCCAGAGGTGAAAAGCAGCCGATCAGCGCCCATCAGCAACAGGAGGGGAGGGTGTGCAGGAGGGGGCACAGCTCCCTGCTCTGATGTGATGTGCTGAGCAGGGCAGCTCAGCATGTGTGGCCAAAGATCATGTCTACAGGGAAGGGGAAGTTACTCCCCAAACGACCCCAAGCCCACGGACCTATTTCCCAAAGGCTCACAAACTGCTCATGACACCTAATTAGCCTAATGAGATCGAGTGCCCGCCCAAAGGAGGGGCAAGGATGATAAAAGGACATGAACTGAAGCCCCAGGTGTGCAAGCTCACAGGAATGGGATCCCTCAGCTGACTGGACCAACGCCGGGCCCAGGACTGGTGAATATCCCTTTAGACATAAACCATTGACCAAGTCTGGTACTAACAGCCAACCCGGCAGCCCCCAGGCTCCTCTCTGAGAAGGAGTCTAGAAAGTAAGGGGGTCTGCTCTGAGCCTCCTGACCCAACGGGAGGGATCTCCTTGTTGTCTTCCCTGAACTGATTCCCAGATAAGCAAGGCCTGTAATGTATGTTTGGTGATGTACGGTTAGCACGTTACACAGTTTACTGACATAGTTTCATGCCAATTTTTGTTGTGAGCATACCAATTTTTGTGGTAAGCATGCCAATTCTTGTTGTGAGCGAGTAAAAGTTGAGTTCTGTGAGTTAAAGGATCCCTGGTATCGTTTCACCTTAATCCTGACCTGGGAATCAGCAAACCTGAGTCATGGTCCTGAGAAATTGTGAGGTGACACCCCTTCAGCTCTGAGACAAAGCAATCAAAGCTTGATCCTTGGCGTTACTAAGAAGCTCCAAGTAACAGTTGTGGTATTTTAGAAAGCAGCTGTAGTTGCATGGCTCTTTGTTAATAAACTGATGGAAATTGAGAGGGAGGATGATGGGGCAGCTTAAAAACATGGCAGCTAATAAAAAAAATTAACAATAATGAGATGGAGCTTTTGCTGCTAACTCCTCATTTCTTAAATAGCATGAAAAAAATGTTATGTTGATGATGGGGAGAATTTGCTCTGTATTACAGTCTTAACTAATAAAATGCTACAATAATGCTGGGAAATGGAAGATTTTAGCTCCCATTTTAAGAGTCATCTGAGCTTTCAAAGTAATGAGTGTATATTAACAGCTACATTGCTTAGGGCTGGGTGGAAGTTTAGATAAGTGACCTTCATATCTTATGGTTTAATGCTGATGATTCTCAACTGTACACTTATAGTACCATCTGTAAGAAAATGTAAAGGTCTTTTTGTCCATATCGCTGCCTTTGGTTGGTGTTGAGGAAAATAATTTTCCCCTTTGACTTGTTATTTTTGTGCTCTTCTTGGGTAGGGCACGTCTCTAGTTTCTTTCTGTGCTTCAGAATTTTTGTTTGCGTCATGTTATCCCAGATGCCAAAGTCTCCTCTTATAAATCTGCTATGACTGCCTCGTTCCCCTCTGCCTTCCACCCTGCATACTAATTTACCTTTGTGTGACCAGAGTAAGAAAAACAGCAGGGGAAAAAAAAAAAAGAAGAGATGCAAGGGCGTTTCTGTTGGGGTAGCTCATACACCTAATGCTGGAGGGAAAGCAAAACACACTGTCTCTTGCTGAAGTATGAAAAATCAATTGGTTTTGTAGGATGGCCTCACTTCCCCATTTGGAAGAAAGGAAACTCCCCTTCCACTGCCTCCAAGAGCTCTCTGGGGGTAGTAAATCCTCCGTGATCTTTGAGGGATGAAGCCTTGGGGCTTGTGGCAGAAAGCCCGGGGGGATCCTGCTGCCTGGCCCAGCCTTGGCCATGCTCGCTCAGAGCTCAGGGGCTGCCCCCTTGCCCCTCTCAAAGCAAGGCATCACCCATGCCAGTGGCAGGGTCTTGCTGCTCCTCTTGAGTTTTTGAGGGAGGGTTTTTTATTTTTACCAGCTCTTGCTCAACTGGTCCCTTTCCTTCTTCCTGCTGGGAGCATACTGGTATTAGTGACTGTGCAAGGAGCAACGCACTAGTTCATTTCCTCTACAATTTCCTAGAGGATGTTACAGCCTCCTCTTTTCCATGATTTTCCGTATTGCAGTATACATGGAATGCTACATCCCTTTGCACGTATGCACAGACGGTCATAATCTCTCCTGCATGATCAGATGATTTTGCTCACCATTTTTAATGTCAGATTTACTCTTCTTGCTTCAAACCCTCCCAGTTTTACAGATCCATGTCTCTCTTCCCCTTGTGCTTTTTTCCTCTTTCTCTCTACCCATTTTTTTTTCTCCTGTTCATAAGGGACTCACACTCATGTTGGTCGGTTTGTACATGTTGAATGGTAAACCAAGCTATTCTGGAATGACTTCCTGCATGAACAGCCTTCCAGAGAGTACTACAGAATAATTGTACTTTTTCCAAAGCTACACACTACGTCCTCAAATCTTGAAGAAAATTCTTGGGCTGGAGTTTCATCAATTTGTCTCCAGTTTAATGACAGGGAAACCCAGAAATGTCTCTATTGGATAACATGCATTGCTTATCCTGATGTAAAGCTTGTGCAACAGTGTAGAAAATGAGTTCCCTGTTTCTCTGTCAAAAGGATCATCCCAATTACTTCACATTTTTTTCTACTTCTGGTCTGAATGTATCAATTTCTATCTTTTCTCACTATCATTTAATTTTGCTGTTAAAAAAGTAATAGCCTTCATAAATTTGGAGGTGTTTAATCTCTCATAAAAATAGCTGTATTGTAAATGCTACAACTCAGTGTAAACAATAACATTTTGTTATGCTATCACAACTGCATCCTTAAATGATCATAAATTGACTTGGAATTAGCATAATAATTCTATAAAAGAAATAAGAATTTATAAAACAGATGTGAAAAATGTCTAAGTTTAGCGTAAAGCAGGAAATAGATCCTAGGGCAGAACTGGAAAATGCTTGGTGGCATGTTAAACAGTAGGAGATAAAGTAATGACTAGAAAATCCAGGATGTGTTAATACAATGAATGACTGTTGGCTGAAATCTTAGCACTATGTGAAGGATTAATGGAAACCATCCTAGCATACTAAGAACATACTAAACGCTCTACTTCTCCGTCAGGATGATTTGGATCTATTCGATACAAGCATTTGATTAAGGAGTATTTTCTTGTAAGCAGCAAAAGACCGGCAGACTGAGGCACACAGCATCCCTTTAGAAGCCATCCCACTTTTCTTCCTCCGTGCTCGTTCCCATGTGATCCATGCTGCCCTGCTGGGGTCCCTCTGTGAAGTTCCTTTGGTACCAACCCTGAGGGAATGCGTGTGGAGACACCACGAAGGAGAACATATCTCTAGTAACTGGGAATGTGCACTGGTTTCGGGGTCCATCACTGCATCTCCATCAGCTTTCACTGCAGTGACACAAATCAGTGTTTTGCTCTAATATCTGCAAATCTGAGAAGCTGGGGCTCCTCAGGGGCTGCTGCCGACCCTTCCAGTGAAACTGCCTGTGTGCTGGCCGACTGGGAGCACAACCCCCAGGCAGCCCATTGCAACCCAACAAGCCAGGCATCTGCTGCCAGGGACTGGGGGAGTCTCTGGGGGAGCCCTTCTGCTGGAGCAGGACACTCCTGTGCTGGGAGTCGGTCCCTTGGGAACTGTGTGGGCAGGTCTGGGGGAGCAACGGGGCAGCTCAGGTAGGGAAATCGCATCCATCCTCAGCTTGGAGAGGAAGACGTGCTTTTCCACTGTGAGGAACAGTAGGTTTCCAAAACATGGCAAGTGGGAAGGGAAAAAGGAACCAAGAAGATAGGGTAATGAGGATGAAGTGTGAAATACCAGGGCAGAGTGTGAGAGGAAGGAAGGGGGGAGGACTGGTAAAACAAAAATGGGACAAGGTGGGGAGGATAAGCATGAAGCAAAGGAACGTGGGAATAGAGGGTCTTCACTGGTCCCCATTTTCCTGCCAAAGGGATGGGGAAGGGATCCCTCATCTTTAATCAGCTCCCTGCCATGTGGCTTTTCTTCCCTCCCTGCCCATTTCCTAAACGTGGTCTACCTTTTCACTTACAAAATCTATCATTCCCCTCATCACTATTAGCATTATCAGCAATACCTCTTTTGACTAAGGTGACGCTTAGCAGCCACACACAGGTTGAGGTCTCCTGCAGTAAAAATTGTCCTCTGACATCTGCCTGAGGCAGAAAGGCGGTTGAGGAAAGCAGAAAGACGACTAGTGTGGTATGAGGAGATGACAACACCAGGTGTCTTATCTTTTTGCCAAACTAACTCAACTCTCCAAGTGTGACCCTTTGGGAGCGTTACCCTGTGAGTGACACGGGTGCTTGACCAGCCGCTCAGAAACTACTGCCATGTGGAGACCCCGTGAGGACGGTCCTGCAGATGCCCCTGCCAGCCCTGCTCCGGGCTCCTGGGGTGGGGGACAGGCCTCCTTCCAGGGCTCTTTCCTCACTGGTTTGCCTACGGCGCTTGCTAGCAAAAACATCCATGATAAGGAAAAGATTTGGGTTGTCTTTTCATTAAAAATGATGAAAAATAAATGAACACGCTCTGTTTTCAGACGAGTTGCTGATGGTCATCTGCATGGCACTGCTCACTGGGAGCACATCTGGAAACAGGGGCTGTGTGCTTTGCCCAGGCAATCCCATAAAGGAAACTTGAAGATTAAAGTTTTTTTTTAGTGTGCATTTTCCTTTTGTATTACTTTGCTGCTCTTTTAAGTCAAATGATTTTGTGGCTCAGATTTGGGTGCACACTGTGTTCAAGCTGGTTACCGCTGACACTAGATTTAATCTAAGCATCAGCTGGAATGTTCTGAAACAGCCAACTTTATGATACAGTTAAATATGCTTTTTTTTAGGCGTTGTGAATGTTGCCAAATAAGGGAATATTTTACAAATGAATTTGGGTAGAATAGGAGATGTATTTATTGCAATGTTCTTTTTGTAATAAAATGTAAATAGAAATTATAGGTAGGTTGCTTTTGTAATGGTTTTAGGACTCATCTTGACAAGCAAAGATCTGAATACCTCTTTTTTCTTCATGGTGGCGAAACATATATCAATCACAAGCCATTGAGAAGAAGACAAATGCTTTATTTGGGATCAGAAAACTAAATCTGTTAGTTGGCTGTAGTTTGTTTTATATTGGAGAATATTATTGGAAAGCTGGCAACTCTTCATTTTTCAGAATTGTGTCTGAGTTTTTGCAAATCCCATCTTAAATTTTGTGGAAAAAACCCCACATCCAGCAGAGGTGATTTAACATTCCCGACACTTGACTTTCTGCCTTCAGGAAATTATGCAGATTTACAACAGGGGGAAGCCACAGTCGTTCCTGGCTCAGGCCACTCCTGTTTTAGAGCTTCTCACCCCTCCTGTTGAATGGCTCAGCTGTTTGCTTGGCTCCCGCAGCTTGTAGCCTGTTGTACTGAGGCAACGTGAAATGAGTACCAGCTTACCTCGGTACGTGGTACATCACCTCCACGGGAGTGTCTCGGTCACCCGTAGAGTGGAGGAAGAGAGGGGGAGCAGAGAGCTGGAGGTGGGAACCGCGATCGCCGTCCCAAGGTGGACAGTCCTCATTTGTCCCTCAGAGCCCTGAATCCCAGGTAGTTCTTACAGCTATGGATCTGCCTCAGGCAGATCTAATCCAGATGAAAAATTGTATCTGGAGGTTTTTGTCCTTGAAACTTAGTCAGTGTTCGATGATAGGGATGTATCGATTGCTATCATAATGAGGGTAGAACAGCTACATGAAATGTAAGAGAGGAAAACGTGACGGTGCCTGGGAAGGAGGAAAGTCCATGGCAGAAGGCAGGGTACGCTCGCCCTGATGAGTGCCTCTTAGTAGCACCCAGTAAGTCGTTTCAGTACAGAGCAGGCTGGAAGGGGATGCTTGCTGCAGCCAAAGGGGGTGCGTGTTCCTCGTACCTGCCCCTGGGCTGCTCCTCCGAGAGTTTCCCCACAGCGGGAGCTTTGGTCCCCGCTCCCCGTGTGGGTTTGCACTTACTAGGCATGATTTAGTGTGGGTACAGAACTGAGTCAGATTTAATTTACAAGTTTACTGCCAAACCTGAACCAATTTTTAAGCCAGCTGTACCGCACTGATTTAACAAGAAATGGAAACCATTCAAAGCTCTGTGAATTTGGCAGAAATTAACAATTTTGGCTGAGTGTTACTGTGGGGTTTGGACTAATTCAAACCTAGAGCTCACAGTGAAATTCAGGAGGCTTGAATCCGTGCCAAGGGGAAGGTTTGCATAGATGTCTGCAAATTGGAAGTGTCAAGGTTTCAACAGCTCTGCTTGGTAAGTGAGTAAGGAGAGATTTCCCTCTGAAGTCTGCATCTCTCCTGGAATCCAGAATGAATGTGTCATGGCAACATACCACACCTGATAGCGTATCTTTGTTAAGCAGCTTTATTTGAATGGGTTGTTAATGACATAAACAATAGCAATTATAAGTATTGATATTATATTGACAGGCTGTGAAACGGTTTGGTAATTCATTCTCCTAAGTTAGCTATTTTCTGCTATGCACTGTGAATATTGCTATTGCTGATAGCAAACCAAAAATAGCATAAGGAAAAAAAAAAAAGAATGATCTTGGGGGAGCTATATTTGGGGCAAATATTTGTGTAAGGATTGGAGCTGGGTATCGTACTCCTTGCAAATATTTTATGGCTAAAACCGGTCTTCTTTTCTGTGTATGATTTGTGCATTAATTTCTGTGGAAGTATTTGTTAGTTATAATTAGTTGCAAAATTGGTTTAATACTTGTTAGGTACAAGGGTTGTATGCAATTTCTCGCAATGAATATTTATGATGTGCAAAAATTTCTATCATATGGTACTGGATCTGGCCCTCAATAGGGTGACGGAAACAAAGCAAGTAGAGGGATAAAAACCCAACAAAAACCAAACAACAAGATTATAAGAAGTGCAAACCAAATATTGTTCGCACACCAATAGTCATGCATGCAGACAGCGGTAGGTATTTGTGTGTAAAGCAGCCACTTTTGAAACATTCAGGTCTACCGAGAATTATTTTCAGGATCTTTTTTGTGAAAATGCTACCATAGGTAGGATAAGTGACTTACAAGAACTGTTTAAAATATGAAAAGATGAACAGAAATATAAAATCTGAGTTATCTAGGCAGTGCTTGCATTGAAGAATTAGAGCTTTGGGTTTTCACACCAATACTGGAAGGTCAACATTTTTAAAAAAATGAGATTTCAGAACCTAACCGTAGACTCACTTTTTTTTTTTTAAATTAAGATTTCCACTTGATCTGCAAAGAACTATTCTGTAGCTCCTAATGTGTACCACTGGAAAAATACTAGCTTATGGAAGAGGGGATATGGGAAGGAGAAGAATTTATCTTCAGTGAGATTAATGGAGTACAACTCGGTACTGTTTTATTGTCCTGTAACCCCAGATTTTAATACCTGATCTGTGCAACAGTCACAAATGGCTGGTTGTCTTACCTTAAATTAGAGTAGTTAGTGATACTGTTTTAATATTTATCACAGTCACAGAATGTTTATTACCACAGTCCCATCTCCTCCTTTCTTATTATTTTTGGTGTGCTTACCTGTGATGTTTCAGCATAGCTGGTAAGCACCCAGTAAGCTGTGGGGCACTGTGGCAGGACATCAGATAATGCCATGTCCTCTGATTCTGACCTGGGCCTCACACCTGCACATTAGTCTCGATTACACTTCACAGGCATTAATAATCACAATTTAAATAGCTTAAATCTGAGTAATGAGCTCACCTGAGCACCTTTGTAAGAATGTTTATCAATCATTAGAGGAATAGTCAAAAAAGTGAAAAATTAGCATGCCAGAAGCTGTGTAATAAACCCTGTAAGACTAGATATTAGAAAGATTAAGCTGCTCTTCTACTACAGCAATATATATCTATAATGAGATGCAGTTGCTTCATACAAATGCGCCACTGATTAATTAGTTTCAGAATACTGCAGCTTGGTCACAGTACCTTAAAGGTTCTTGAAAAACATTATCCATGGTAGGGGAAGCAAAGTGAGTATGCGGGAGGGACACTGAGAAAAGCAAATAAACTTAGCTTTTCGTGTTGTTGTATTCTGGGGAGACAATTTCTCTTTAACAACTTTTCACTCAAAAATCCTCATAGGATGTTACAGATGTGACCTTCACCTGTAAATTTTGAGTTTGAATAAGTAAGTTAGTTAAGGAGAATCAAGTTGGCAGAATATGTATTTCTCAGAAAAAATATGTGCAGTGTTTGAAGACCCTGGAGGAAATATTGTTTTCATTTCTCCCCTTCCTGCTTTATGCATAACTTCTTAGGTAGTTCCAATGTTTTAAACCAGATGTGCTGGGCCAGAATTATTCAACTGTTGCACAACTTAAGTTAAAGAAACATGTGCTGTGTGTGCCTGAATAAGTGCTGTGCTGTGCCAACAATTTCTCTTTTCTGTTTGCTTATTTTCTTCAACCTGTTTCCCTCAGGAAAACAGAAGTGCATGGGACTGTGTATAAAACACATGACAAAGAAACCCAAACCATGCACGATGCATTATGTAAAGGGAAGACGTGGTGGTGTAATATAAAGAATTTATCAGCATGAGTATGAGATGCCTGCGTTGCTCAAGAGAAGCAAAAGCCAAAGCTAAATTATGTAGGTCATCCCAACCAGCACCAAATAAATCTTATGCAGGGACTGTCCTTTGTTATGTGATACACAAAAATTGTTTATGTTCATTATTGGGACTTTTGCTTCTACTTGTACATAAAGGTTGATATTTACAATAGGGTTTATCTCTAGAAGCAATGTGAAATTATTTTTAGATCCACATGAGCAATGATGTAGATCCAAACAAACCATATGCCATGATGTGGAGAACTAGAATATTGGAATTAAGAGCCAAAGAAGCCAGAAGAATTCACTGGGAGTGAGGTGGAAAGACAGTGCCTAGCAGAACCACTAGATTTTTGGATCATTTGGTATCTGTATATCTCAGAAATTTGTAACTGATCTAGAATGGAACGATTCTGTCCTGGGAGACATGTATTTTTCAAGGAAGAAGGAAGTATTTCATTGTCAGATAATTTTTTTTATTATTTCTTAATGTAGCTGTTTTAACATACTCAGCGTTTTGGTTCTGGAATGATTAACAAAGAGAGTGCAGGTGGTATCACAGGCACAAAGTGAAATTATCTCCTGGCTATCGCTTCTATGCATGCTGACATCATTGTTTGAACTCTAATTTTTGTAGACAATCCTGAGTAACTACAAGCTCATTTTCCTTTTCCTTCAACTGTGATATTTATTGACCTATAAATTACTCCTATAATTTTGTTTCTCTAGTTGTGCTGCTGTGACAGCACCTTTTGGTTACAATAATCTCACTAATAGCTGACAGTAATGTGTACTGTGTACATGTGAACCCGAGGCAAAAGTATGACTTGCATCAGAAGCGATGACATATCAAATCCTGGTAAAATCAGTGGAGATAATTACATACGCTTTTCCTCATAAAGCTTTCTCAGTACTTCTCTGGGATGGATTGACATGTGAATTACTTGCTCCACCCTTGCCAAAGGGTTGCAATAAAGAGAGATGCCAATGGCTGTGGGGGTCCAGTGGCTGCTCCAGAATTTAGGGAGGGGGACACCCCCTTAACTGTGTTCACACAAATGCACATAGCCAGGGAAACAAGCAGGAGGATCGTGAGCACCGTGTGCTGTCGCAAACCTGCAATGTTGTTGGAATAGCTGAAAAGTGGTGGGACAATTTGCACAACTGGAGGGCGGTGGTTAATGGGTTGTACTTCGCCTGGCGGTGGGTAACAAACGGGGTACTGCAGGGGTCTGTCCTGGGACCTGTCCCATGTCACAGCTTTATCAGTGACCTGGACATGCTGGACTGCACTCTTATCAAGTCTGCAGGTGGCAGCAAATGGGGGGATCAGTTGATGAGCTCGAGGGCAGGGCTGCCGTTCACAGGGACCAAGACAGGCTGGAGGAACGGGTCAACAGGAGCTTTAGGAAATTCAGTGGGGGCAAATGCATAGTCAATAACCCCTGGAAATGGGTTGCCCTGTGAGGAGAGGCTGAGGGACCAGGCCTGGCTTGGTGTTGTGAAAAGACAGCTCTGGAGGGGGCTAACAAGGGCCCCACAGTACCTCCGGGGAGGTGGTTGAGAAGAGAGACAGACAGACAAGGAACATTGGCTGAAATGAGCAAGAGAGGTTCAGATGGGATATGAGGAAAAGGCTTTTCCCCATTGGGCCAGCAGGGCAACCTCCCCATTTAGCCTGAGTTATCCCATGATAATTGACTGAGCACTGGCACAGGTTGCCCAGAGAGGTGGTGGAGCCTTCATCCTTGGAGATATTCGAAAGCTGTCTGGACGTGGTCCTAGGCAGCCTGCTCTAGGTAACCCTGCTTTAGCAGGGGGTTGGACAAGATGACCTCCAGAAGTCCCTTCCAATCTCAACTACTTTGTGATTCTCTGATCCTATGATTCTATCTAGGGATGTAATTTTAGGACAAAATGTAATATTAGAGAGGCTTTTATTCTGTGTGCTCTAGATCCTCTAAAATAGCCAGATCCTTGAGACTGTAAACATATCCTCTTCCAAAAATTTCAAAATTTGTTCCCAAGTACATGTTCCAATCATTGCAAGATTAGAATTGGTGTTTTCCACCTCTTATTAAGTGCATGATGCAACCACAGTCCTGTCAGCTCTTGCTTTGTAATCACAAATGATATGTTGCTGACTGCACTCTTGTTGGATGACCTAAATAAGATTTCAGTGCAGTTCTGCCAGTTACTGTATGTACTTTCAGGTCTAGACTCAATGAGTTCTCTGAACATTGGAGCCAGGGCCATGGCACACTCACATCTTAGGTGTCTTGGAACTTGCAACACAGCAGGGCTGAAGGACCCGCTCCTCAGTCTCACTAGTCGGGTAGTCGCTTGGTTAACCAAGAAACCTAGTGTGGGACACATGTCACTGCACATGCATACCTATATGCATGCATATGCACCACTTATAATTAATCAGTGGTAATGTTATTTTACACTTTATAAGCACTTTAGCAATCTACTTATGTCTGGTGCTAGAATGCACTAGATCCTAGCAGCAGATCTTCCAACTGATTTCAGCTGTCAAATCCAAAATCATGGCTAAAACTCTGGGTTTGAAACTTCTCAGCTGTTGGCTCTTTGGTGTTCTTCCCTATTGATATTTCCATGTTTCAGTGAATGCTCTTGTCACAAATTGAGAGCTCAATAAAATATAATGCCCTGTAAGAATACAGATTATATGAAGGCCAAATTTATTCCATGAGCCCAAGGGGATAATTTGCTTTTCATCTCTTCCTTCTCTCTCAAAATATAAAGCTACCAATAAATGGTATGTAAAGGAGACCAGAGCAAACTGAAGAGTTAAAAGTTTGCAATTTATTAACTCGAGCATGAAAGCACAGAAAATAGGCAGGGGCTCAAGTTAGTTGGGAAAGAATTCTCAACCTATTGCATTAAAACATGGTTTGCACTAGTCTAATGAGTTTTCTACCAAATGAGGCATGAAACATACTGCCAGAATATAAAGTCGGTAAAATACCCAAATTACTGTATAATGTCATTATATGTTTTATCTTATTGGGGAGCTTGTACAGAATACATTATCTTTAAATTCACACAATCTGCAAAACCAGAAAAAAAAAATTTTTTTTTTTATGAATGTGCCATTCAGATAAGTTGCTAATAAAACAAGATCAAAACCTACTGATATCCATAAGACAAAAATGTATTTACAACATTCGCAAGAACACATGAAAAGAATTATTTAGTAAAGATATCATTTCAATTTTCTATTTACAGTTCTTGTTTATTCAGACCTATAGAGAAACGCACACAAAAGTGGGAAGTATAGCACTGCACAGAAAATATTTTTTCTAAAATTGTTCCAAATAATTAAGTACTGCAATATCGTGAATTTAATGTTAACACATATGAAATAATATGCACAGATTTGCTTCAAAAATGAATCTTGATTATTTTAGAATGCTAAGTTTTGTAAATATTTAAAGAGGGAGGATTGATTTCTTCTAGTAAGGAATTGTGCTAAGTTGCAAGTGGTATTTTTGCATGGCTAAAGGAGTTGGTGATTAAAAAAAAAAAAAAAAAAAAGGAAAAATGATCTTGAGTTGTTCAGAGTCCTATTTCTGTTTCTGTCCCTAAGGGACCTCATTGCAACTGTAAGACAATTGGATGCTTTTGAAATTAATGGAATTTCTATTACATCTCATGAGGCTGGAATTTGTCTGCTCCAATCTCCTCAGACACAAGGGTAGATTGTCTGCTCAAGTATTCTCCCTTTGACTACTCCTGAATTCCATTTTTCGGTGGTTTCATTACAAACTGCACCCAGAAGCTTCCTAGAATTGACTACAAGTCACTGTATTGCATCAATTACTGCAATGTGATGAATTAAATCTTCATTTATCCTAAATGCCAATAGGCAGCTCTGAATCTTTCCTGCATGGCCAAACATTGCTTTAACCACAGGCAGAGCTCTGCCTGCATTGTCAAGGCTGGTTCACTCTTTTGCATCCTTTTGCTGTTATCTGTTGTTAAAACAGTTGTGTTTCTGTCAGTGGGCTGTTTAACTGATGACTGTCCATCAACCTCCCCAACATCCCTTTATCTGCCCAATAATACAGAGACATTGACAGACGCTGCGTTCATTTTTAACACGTCCCGGGTGTTTTCCTTCTAGACATCTTCGGAAATAGAGTGCTGTTGAACTCTGTGGCCAGCTATAACATTCATTAAAAATTAATTTCCTACATGCCTGGTATTTTCCTGATTTATGTGCTTCTGAAGGCATTTTGATGTGTTCTTGTGCATGGGTAGATTTCCAGGCTTCACGTCAGTATGCTAAATTGGAAGTAGGATTGAGGGCCTGTAGTTTGGCCTTAGCAATTAGTAACGTTTTTCCCTTCTGAGGAAAAAAAAAAAATTCTGTCACTTTCAAAGTATGATGTAATCTGGTTTCTCCTATTGCACGTATTTGTCTTAATGGAGTACTTTATCTTGGGAGAGGATGTCGGAGGGGAAGAGCTGGGGGCCGCGAGGAGAGGAGCCTTGTTTGGGTTAAACTACCAGGGGCCTGGTAAAATGTCCACCGAGGGAAAGAGGAGAGGGGAAAACGTGTTCTCCTGAATCTTTGTGGACCTGTTAAATCAAATCTTGTCATAGCTTTAACCCTATCTTTTGTTGGCCACAGCTTGTAAATCAGCTCCTCTGCTACCGGGAAGAGCAATGTCTTTATTTAAAATCCAGTTATTCTAATGTGCAGTCAAGGTAGGCAGTGCCAGTGTTGTATCTGCCTACCATGTGCACGTGCTGCGTCAGTGCCAAACAGAAACGCACCCTCGTTTGACACCATTTTAGAAAATGATCAAGTCTGTATTTTCTTTGACTACACAAACTGCACCTCAACATAAAACCCTGACGATGGTAATTGTTTTTATTGGCACGCTGTTTTACTTTAAGATGGTCCAGAGTCAATCGCAGCACAGGCTGCCAAATATTTTTTAAAATCTTTGACATTTGTGGCATGTGGCTTTTGCTATTGAACATTCTCTCTCGTATTTATTTTTAGAGCGAAAATGTGATTGACACATAATCTTTTGGGTCTAAATCCAGCCTGCTTTTCTCTTGGGTTTGCCTCAATTACTCCCTTTGTTCTATTAATGAACTAATTGCAGAAGGCTTGTTTTGTCACTGAAAATAGAGTAATACCTCACCAGACACAGGTATCTCTTAATGCATGTTTCTTTGGTCGTCTTCTTCTGTCTTCTCTCGCATAAATTGCGGTTTCCTCTAATGCCAGAGTTTCTCTTTTCTGTGACCTCCTGGAGATGATACAGATGTCCATCCAACACAAAAAAGATCAATGTGGCTCTGGGGGAAACCACACTGGAAAATGGAAGCAACTTCTCAGATAACAGTGCAGGAAGAGCATCTGTAGGGATGATCCAGCGCTCTGAGCACAATGATTTCCATGCCCCATTGGTTTTGATCTCAGACTTTCCATAAAAGACCCCTGCAGCTGAACATATGCTGAAGAATATTGTCACTGCTACAGCTCACCAGATTTTCAGTTCTGATGATGCCATTATAGCTGACTTGATATTTAACACTGCAGATTCATAATTTTCATTTATTTTGTTTGAGATGTAGCTAAAAGAAACTGATTGTTTCCCAGGGTGAATAACATCTCTCTGCTTTGGAAGTCCTCAAGAAGCATCATGTCACAGCATCTGAGCTCGTTGGGTATGTGCTATTTTTATTTGCAAATTGCTGTTGTTCAGTGAACCTAACGAGTTCTAAAATTTGATCTGTCTGGTTCTTCCATCACCTGTACTGCAGCCTTCATTTCCGAGACACAGAAAGCTGTTTTTGTAACTTACTTTATGTTTTTGCAGAACTTCTTGACTCAGACCCTCCTCAGAGCCTTCTCCAGCTTTTGCCATTCTTACTGGGACAAAGTTTATTGATTTTTACATGCAATGTGCAAGGGTGGTGACTTTGCTCTGTTCCTTTCACTGAAGTCTTACGATACTCATCTCTCAACCCCTGAACTCTGCCTGTGCAAACACAGAGTCTTTCAGACAGACCTCTGTGCTGGGGAAATGGCTCAGAAGGCTGGCCGTGTTGGGTAATTGGGACTAAATCTCTTGTCCCACAACTTCTTCCTTCTGTGCTCCCCCAGGGAGGTGATACAAAAGGAGATAGCCTGCTGTTCACCAGAAGTAATTTTCCTCAGGTGCAAGGGTTTGGACCAGTGAAAGAGGGTATCCCCTCACCTAGCCAAGTGGTGGTTTAATCTGGTTTAAGAACACTACCCTGTGGGAAGCCTCCTTCCCTCTCTGCGTTGCAGCAGGACTTCCTCTTCCACTAGCCAAAATCCTAAGAGGGCTGCTCCAGATAGGCCCTTCTAGAGCTGCTTCTTCCCTCAGAAGTAGCTCAACAACAATTTAGGAGGGAGTTTGTCCATTTGTCTTTTGAATCCCGACAGCTATTAAGGTGTGGGATGCAGAATGAAAACTCTCTTAAATAGTGTCCCTCGTCCATCCACTAAAAAAATATTTCCAACTGCGGGAAGATTATTTTTTTGGAAATTAGCTCATCCAGCAGAAGTCCTTTTATTTTTGTATTCAGGTGTCTTAGATGGTAAATAAGGCTGATGCACTTATCAAAAGTGTTCAAGATTAGTTAAGCTGGTCCTGGTGCAGGTTAATGGATTTCAAATACAAAGTAGCGAATTTAAAGAGCCTTCAGGCTTTTTCTGCACTGTGGTTTAGAATCAAACTTATTTTTCACAAAAGCTTAATTTTAAAAGATAACTTTCTTTTTTTTTTTCTATTCAGCAAAATATAAATTGCACTAGGTAATAACAATAATTGTCTATGAAAAAATGCTTCTTCATTTGGCACTGTTTAGCACATTCTGATGAATTGTGGTAATAAAGGCATCTTTCTTGTGCTTTATGGTATATGAAAGTAATGCCTTGAAGGGACAATACAAATGGATACAAAGCTGGCTGCAAGCAGTATCTTCTGTAAACATTTTTAAGTTAATTACATAGTAGACCATAATGAATACCAATCAAAAAGACAGATACTATGTTTTCCCTCGTAGGTAAGATTAAGGCATGTTTAGGTTCTAAATAACTATAAGCATTTTAAAGGAAATATTTTTTTATTGGTGAAAGGTTGAAGTTGGATGGCTAATGGTGCTAAGCTCTCTTCCTTTAGGGATTAAAATTAATCATAAGTCAAATTTTGTAGTTAACAGTTAATTGGAACACAGGGGAGACTACAAATACATAGGTTGTAATATTTTTTTGCTCCCCCGCTGTATTTTGTACTGGGAAATGGTAATTGGTGGGCAGCAGTACACATGACCTAGAAGTCAACATTTGTCTCTGCAGGATGAAAGGGCATTAAAAGCATAATGAGAGAGGAGAGACAAATGGATGGGGGCAGGATCTCGCTCTATTTCTATACCGTTATTTTACCAGTAGAGTGGATTCTGTGGCATACTGAAATACATCTGGAGTAAAAACCATTAAATATGCAAGTTGCTTGCTTATAAAGTTCTGTGCATTGCACAGTTAAAAAATTACTGCGAGTATTCTGAGTGTCTTGAAGTTACTTCTGGTGATTTTAACAGTGTAAAGACTTTTTAAAGGAACTTACAATCCCAGAGTATGCTCAATGGATATGTATATTCATAATACATCATTGGTAGGATATTGCTCAGTGAACAAAATAGAATAATGTTATTCTTTTCCAAATGAGAAAACAGAAATATGGAAATTGCCTTAGGGGATCAGACCATCAGTCCAGTATTTTGTCTAGGAGCTGTCAGTGCTAGCTGATTAAATGCCTAATCCTCTCTCCGCCAACAACAATGAAACAAATCCTCAAAGAAAAACTTGACTATTCATATATTTTTCTGTAACTACCATTACATAGAAATTGCCTTAAAATACATGTAAAATTGGCATTATATTCACAGCACTGTCAGGAAATCCCACGGAGGACTTAAGAGAGGATCTTTTGGAGGATGATTAGATTCAGCAGCGAAACAGAAGCAAAGAAGTGAGCAGTGGCGGATGTCGAGCTGCTCCCCAGCGGTGGGGTGGGATGTGTGGCCTGTAGGAGAGGTAGGAGAGGAAGGTGAGGCAAGCAGCCTGCATTACTCTCAAATTATTCCTGTATTATAATTGATTTGTTTTGAAGAAGTGTATCGGGAAGCTGCTCTGAGGAATAATGCATGCATAGTGACCACTGGTTCATTATCGCTTATTTAACAGTGGGCTTCAAACCAATGAAGACCTAAAAAAATGCAAGCTATTTTGAATTAGGATGTGAAATCTGCACTACAGGTGAAATCTTCTTTACAGAAGTCCCTGCCAACTCTGAAGTATATTCCTATATATTAATAAACTAGCAAAGAAGTAGAAATAAATTAACACCGCACCTTCCTGAGTTTGAACATTTAATCTTTTTCTATTCTCAAGGTCACTTCCATTACTGACTTTTTTAGTTTAATGTGAAATTGACTGCATCCCACCAAAAATTCTATATTTTGTAATTAAATCACCAGCAGGCACAGTGGTGGTTGGATATATTTGGCTAAGAATATTGATGCCTGATTTCTTGCTGCAACAACATGCATGTGTATAAAGTTCAGCAACATGAGTTCTTTGTCTCTGAACATTGTACAATCAATATTCTATTACTGCAGCGTGAGCTCTGCTGCATTGTAGCTAAATTAGTGTGTAAGACTCAAGAATGCAACAATGGAAAGAATTCTAATTTCTATATATAAAATGCATGTAAGCTGTTTATTTTAGCTGTAACAGCTCTGTTCCAGTACCTGTTTCTTCAGGTACTATTTATGCAATTTCATTAAATAGGAATTTGGGAAGTTATAATTTATTTTCCTTGGGATTTTCTTCAGTAATAATTTCAAGAAGCATCATATTCTTCCCGATGACTTTGTTCAAATTCTTTCTGTTTGTTTTGCTTTGTATGATGATGTCTACAGCATCAGGAGGTCCATTATACAGGCTTTGCTACAGACTGCAACGCTTTTATGGTACAAAACCAAACCAACCCAGAGGTTTGGGGATAAGAAAGATGAGTTGCTCCCTGAGACCAAAGGGAAGGGTGCAAAGCTGTTCCAATGCAGATTATTCAAGCAGCAGGCGCTGCTGTATGTCACCCCTACAGACAAGCCAGGACTGGCTTTCTATACATTCAACATAGGCAGCTGCCTGCAGGAGCAGAGTGCTGAAGGTAGCAACCTCAGCTAACTTCAGTGGGAAGTAGGGGAGGCAGAGAGAGAAAGAGAAAAGCCTTCACCTGCACCCCCTGGGACTTCCCACGACTCTCGTGACCTCTTTTGTCTGGACCCTCTAAAATCCCTTATCCACCCAACTCATTCTGCCACTACTGTTGAACTGAATTTTGAATTTATTTGGTCATTTTCTTTGGAGGATGGGAGTCAAGTTTGTCCCCACAGCCTACAAGTCCTGATTTTACTCTCCTTGCTTTAACCACCTCATGTGTGCAGGTATTTCACTGGTGTCTTTGAACAGATGCCGGGCTGCTCTGCTTTGCTCCCTCCTCCTTCCCAAATCCTCAGACAAAATATAAGAAAAGTGGGGTTTTTTTTGAAGGAAATCAGGATATATATGCCTGTCTCTCAGTTTCAAAGTGTCAAAGCACTACACCATCGGTTCAGTGTTTGAGTGGAATTCCCTTCTAAAACCAGAACTCACAGAGAGGAGAAGGATCATTTCACTGGGTGTGCCATTTAGAGGACAGCACTCAGCACTCACCGCTGCCCTCCTAACACCAGGAAAGTGTTGGCAAAGGCAGTGCTGCTGCTGCAACGTTAAGCCATCCTGGAGAGTTTCACTAGTGGCAGAACTCATAAGTGGTAAAGGTTGAGAGGACCTTGACAGGCCACGGAGCCCAGTCACCTGCCCAAAGGCAGGATCAGCCATAGCGGTACAGTTCCCTACAGGTGCTTGTCTAACTTATGCTTAAAGCCTCCCGTGGGAAGATACGACAAGTCCTCCCCCATGCTGTACTTGTGTTTTACTGTTCCACCATGGCTTAACAGAAGCATTTGTCTGTTCTGATAGCTGATACTCGCGCTTATAGATCTTATTTGCCTTTCGTTTATACCTGTTATTTGCCTTCTTTTGTGACTTCGTGACATTGTTGACTCAAGTTCAGATGGTAATTCATAACACCAAATCCTTTTCTCCGTGGTGACTGCCGCAGTGGTTATTGTACACTCTGTATTTATGTAGTGGATTATTCCTACTTAAGCAGATACCTTTATTTATTCGTCCTGACTGCAGTGCATCTTTTTTCTTCCTGACCATTTTTCTCATATTTGGTAAGAGGCTTTAGATTAGAATTCTAATCCTGTCCTCTGGTGTGTTTGTAACCCCTCCTGTGGCACACCTAGTATGTATTCCTTCATCCAAACCGTCGGTGCAAGCATTAAGTTGTGCAAGCATGAGACCCAGGGCAGACCCCTAGGGAATCCATTAGATCCACCCCTTCAGTGTGGTCGCACACCTTCTAATCTGTGCTTACCTGTGGGACTCATGCGAGACGATGTCAAAAACCATACTGAAATCGAGGTATTTCAGAGGTAGTGCTTCTCCCCTGTCTGTGAGAACCATTACTCTGTCACAGGAAGAGAGGAGATTATCTTGACTTGATTTGTTCCTGACTGCTATTTATCTCATTGTTATTTTCTAGGGGCTTATACACTGATTATTTCCTTCAGTTTTTTTCTAAGAAAGAAGAATGTCAGCATTACATTTGCCTTATTTTCTGGAATATCTCTCCATCCTCCATGAGATCTCAGTGGCAACTGCTAATGCTTCTGAGGTTGTTCAGATACTTCTTTTTCACACATGAGAGTGAAATTCATTAGGCCCAACTGATGTGAAAATAGCTAATTTACCAAAGCATTTTCTAGTCTGTTCTTCCCCTGCTGCATCTAAGTTCTTAATCCTTTCTCACTGGTGCTGGTTATACTAACTGCCTGACATGAGAGTGGCATTTTTTTCTTTCTTGGCAACATTGGACCATAAATGCCTACTTACCACAGAGCATGAATCCTTTCCTTGGGCTTCCATTTCAATATGCTTGGTTTCTCTTGCTTATGATATCTCATTTTGGACCTTGGTCTTTGCACTTTTTTTCCTTTTGTCCGTGTATGCTCTTTCAAACTCCTATGTATTAGTTCTGCCTAATTTACAGTTTCTATGTGATTTGATTTTAAGATCACTGAAGGACCAGTCATTTACCCACCTACCCTTGTTCAGTTTATTCTCTTTTCTGCATGAGATAGTTTCCTTCTCTTTAAGGAACTTTAGATTTATTGGATCTTAGCTATTAGTTCTCGGAATTTCTTAAAATTTGCCTTTTTCAAGTCCGTTGTCCTTAGTTAGCTGGACAGTTCTGCTTATCTATTATTTCGTATATGCTGTCATCCAACTTGCACGTCAAATGCAAGGTAATATCTACTGCTCTTTCTTCCTGCGCACTTCTATAGAAGCTGTGCTTAGAATCATAGAAAGGTTTGGGTTGGAAGGGACCTTTAA
>NW_010972566.1:2201714-2361945 GCF_000737465.1 Haliaeetus leucocephalus | reverse complement strand
GCCGGCTCGTGTCCAGCTTTTCATCCACCAGTACCCCCAAATCCTTCTCCGCAGGGCTGATCTCAATGAGATGCTTGTGTTCTAGAGAAGTGAACTAGTTCACTAGGTCTTCTGCAGCAATTAAATCAGAAGTGTAATCACTTTAAGACTTCCTTCTCCTGCTTATTCACTACATTTTTCGTATTACTGCATGGACATCAAAACTCATTCCTTGTAGCTTCATTATGAATAAACCTATACCCTAAATCATGAGCCCTTCCCTTGATTACTTTATGAAGTACTTGTTCATAGGAGTTGTTGCAGCTGTGAAGTCCTTTCTTTTTGCCTCCTTCTCTTTGAAAAGGAGCATGGCACAGTGTTTCTATGGTCTTCACAAATGTGAATCCTACAGCCTTTTTCCTAATGCATGGTGAGATTTCCATGAACTGACATGGCCAAGGCTCTAAGAAACCTGCTGCCCTGGTGAGAACTGCATTGAACTCATAGTAGTGGCTCTCTGAGGCTGTAATGAGAGTACCTAGGTTTACAAATATAGAAAACTAAAACAGATTGCCAAAGGAGCCTAAAAATCGTGAACAAGTTTTTACAATCCTGAGATTCTGCTGTCTAGCAGCACATAATTGCTAATAGTTAAAGAGGCAGGAGAGGTATTAAAAGTTTTGTTAGCGCTTGTTTGATGTCATCTATCTAAATAAGTTCATTTCACCCCTTCTGTGCTCATGCTGCAGATAATGCCTTTCTACCGTACCATCATTTATTTATTTTTATTGATTTACTCACTTCACAGAATTACTGGGTGAGAGAAAAACACCTATTTGCAATCTAATCAAGCAAACAAATATAATTATAGTTATCTGGTGTTTTCTTACTTGCAGTTGTCTTATCTGCCTTTGCCTTGATTGTTTTCTTGTTTGCTAATCGTAAATTCAAGAAAGCGAGCTTTAGCTGGAACCCCCTCTCCCCAACAGATGCTAGACTAAATGCTTAAAACAAATAAATTACAACAACAGGAAGATCAAGACCAAAACCCCCATAATTTTTAGCTGGAGGTTGTCTTTATGTTTTATGTCCGCACTATCTGCCACAGGGCACAGGCACTGGCTGATCTGCAAGGGCCACTACAGTGACGTTATTTGTTTTATGCAGGTTTCAAACAACTATCACTGAGCAGGCTGGTAGTTTTTCCAAATACTTTCCAGGGACTTTATGGCCACTTCTAATGTATTTAATGAAATAGGCCAAGGACTGTTCTCTGTCCCTCACAGTGTGGTTGCTCTCACCATATCTAATCTCACTTCTGCCCCAAGATGAGTTTGTTGTGTTCAAAGTATCTATGTGGACTAGTCCCAAACATGTACCATCCTTCAAATCATGCCTGCGTATTACCTAGGAGCATACTGATTGGCATGAAAAAAAGCCGTGCCAAGGGCACTCAGATAGTTAAACAAAACAGATGTATGGGCTAGGAAACTACTTTTATACCCACTGCTTTTTTGCATATACGAATCCAAGAAAATGTATCTCATCAAGATGATGTTAGTGATTCCATGACATCCTTGTTGAAGGGGGAAGCTGCTTTCATTGTTACAAATGAAAACTTAATTTTAAATAACTTTTAAAACTCTGGTTTTCCAGAAGTTTTACCTAACACATAATTGGAAGACAATGATTTTCCCAGAAGAGTGAAAAATGTAATGACAAGTTGCTATTCTTTTAATAAAATTCAACAATAACAACTGTGTATTTCATCAGAGTGGACAAATAAGTGTTCAAAGAACAATTTATGTTTAGAACAACAGCTGAATATCAAGAGAAAAATGGAGAGAGCTGTCAGCTTCTTCCCAGGCCATGTTTTAAATGAGAATAGACAAAACACTAAAAATATGCTGTTCTGTTTATGCAGGGCAGTGAAACAAAAATGACATATTAGATTTTGCATTTCTATCTCTTTAACCCGAGTGATTCAACTCTCAGATTTGGGATTAAAAAAGTTTATATGTAGAATGAAATGGACAGACATGGGTTTTTTTCTGTTTTTATTTTATTTTATTTATTTAGCATTTCATATTTTTAGCTTGAAAAAATTTACGTTTTTGCCATGGTACCACTGAGAAGGACATTTTTTTGTTGCAGGATGGCCTGGGACACATAGACCAGACCTACATATTGCCTGGTGCAGCACTCTGTTCTCAGCAGTCATTTTGACTATGTGGGACTTTGTCTGAAGTTCAACGATATCGGTGGAGATGAGTGCAAGCCTAAAATGAACCAGCTCTGAGAACAACTTCTTCCCCTGCTTTGGCTCTTTCTCTTGTAGTATATCAAGCCAACCCACTTGTGTAGATCAAAAAAATTCTCTGTGTGATCCTGCTCACCCTTTTTCTCCTGTCAACGTGACATGGGGCCCTGCCTTGTCCTGTTAGTGATGTCAGCCTTGATCATCTGCTCTCCTGCATGTGAATACCTGTGTACATCGTGCTGCACTCTGTGTGCTTAAAGAAGAAAGCTCACATTGTGGTTTCATTTTTCCAATGCCATATTCTCCTTCGTCCGTGACTGAGAATCTCATTTTCGTCACCTGTTTATGCCTGGGGGCATTATGAATTACGATTGCTAGTTGCTAAGGATAAAGCAATGTGACGGGCTTGAGCCAGTCTGGAGGTTCAGTGATGCCTCCAGGGCAGTTCGACCCTCTTACTCTCTGTCCCATTTTCTTCCCTTTTACCTACAGTTCTTTGCCTTGCCATCCTGACCTCTCTGTTGAGCTGGCTCTGTGCTTCCTCTGATCCTCCTACAAGCCAATGCAAACTTGCTCAACTAGTAGAAAATCAATCTAGTGAAAAAAAGCGTTTTTTTCCTTCTGTGTTAGTGAGTTGGTTACTGCTCGTTCAGATGTGCTCTAGAGGTAGCAAGGTGGGGGCAGGAGAGATGATGTAGACTGGAATGTATGTTTGCGTGGGGACTTGGACTTCTTTTCTGATGACAGCAAATATTAAATGGGCTCATCTGCGTCACTCCAAACTCAGAACTGACTCAGACACACACACAATTTACTTAAGGGTAAGACATTACAGTGTATCAGCTGAATGGCAGTAAGGTACAATAAACTCAGCCATGGATGAGACCCTTGTACTAGCTCCAGTTATTTGAATGACAACTCACTGATAAACGCAGCGCTTGAACTTTGGTCAAATTCCTTTGTTCAGTAGGTTATTTGGAATTGTAGCCTTCGGTCAACAGAAAAATCAATGGATGAATTCCAGTCTATATGTAATTTGGCTAACAACCTTGTGCTTTAACTTAGATGCCCCTCATGCTTAGGCGGATAAAATTTGCTACTGGAGACATTAGCCTCTTTCTGTTGATTAGAGGAGGAACTTTGATCTTTACATCTAGAGCACTGAAGAAAGTGTAAACTGGGTGCCTAAGACTGGGTGATAGGAGCCTGCTCATTGAGCATTCAAATAAAGATAGTTCACAGAAACAGAGAAAGGCAGAGGTTGGAAGGCACCTCTAGAGATTGCTTGGTCCAAAATTGCTGCTCAGGGCAGGGTCACCTAGAACAGGTCAGTGCTATGTTCAGTCAGGTTTTGAATATCTCCAAGGATGGTGATTCTACAACCTCTCTGGGTTCCGTGTTCGATCACTCTCACAATTAAGAAGTTTTTTCTTATTTTTAAATAGGCTTTCTTGTACTTCAGTGTGTGCCCGTTGACTTGTGTCCTTTCACTGGGCACCACTGACAAGAGTCTGATTCTGTTTTCTTTACTCCTCCCCATCAGGTATTTATACACCTCATTCATAAGATCCTCCTGAGCCTTCTCTTCTCCAGGCTGAACAGTCCCAGCTCTCTCAGCCTCTCCTTGCATGACAGATGCTCCAGTCACTTAGTCACCTTTGTTGCCCTTCACTGGACTCACTCCAGTATGTCCATGTTTCTCTTGTATTGGGGAGCCCAGAACTGGACGCAGCACTCCAGATGTGTCTCACCGGTGCCGAGTAGAGGGGAAGGATCATCTCCCTCAACCAGCTGGGTATGCCCTTCCTCATGCAGCCTGGGAGGACGTTGGCTGCCTTTGCTGGAAGGGTACTTTGCTAGCTTGTGTTCAGCTTGTTGTCCACCAGGACCCCAAGGTCCTTCTCTGCAAAGCTGCTTTCCAGCCACTTGGTCCCCAGCATGTACTGTGTCAGGAATTTGTCATCGATGTGCTGCAGAAATCTCCTGGATTGCTTGTTTTCTGCTGTATTGTCCTTCCAGCAGATGTTGGGGTGGTTCAAGTCCCCCATGAGGACAAGGGCCAGTGAGTGTGAGACTTCTTCCAGTAGCCTGAAGAAGGTCTCATCTACTACTGCTTTATGATCAGGTGGTCTGTACCACATCATCAATAACTTAGTGTAGATAATAATTTAAAATCAGGTAATTTCACTGTGGTATGGAAACATTTTGGATGTTACCAGAAAGAATTATTCTTTTGCTAATCATCAAAAAAATTATAAAAGAAAAACTGAAGAATGAAATGTGAGTGACACAACTGGGTAAGAGTCTCCTAAGAAACCACCTGATTTAAGTGCAATTTTTTTACTATATGTCTTTATAATATATCCTAGGTATATCCTTACTACATTGTTGATTAATAATTTAAAAGAAAACTCTTCAGGGCAAGGAACAAGTCTTCCTTTGTGTTTTGTATGGGAATTGTATTGATGCTGTAAACTATTAACAACTGTTCAGTTAGCTCAGCAAAAATGACTGAATCTGTAGAGTAACTCTGTGTAAACTCTACTTGTCCTTGAGTTTTTTTCTCATTTAAATATTCTGTGTATGCAAGATAGTCTACAGAGGACAATGCAAATACATGCACATTGCATAAACAGTGTGATGTAATAGAAATGAAAGGCAGGGAACTGGGATAAAAACCTTCAAATCTGATAAAAGATGGTAAGCAATATAACACGGGACAATAGAATTAGGGTGATGAAATACTGTACTAGGAAGGTAAAATGATTTGATAGGTGGGATGTGGTTAATGAGGCAAGGCTTTATAATTGCAAAACTAAAATATTAGGACAGGGCAACAGATAGAAGGAAGTAGGACACCAGTGACTGAGAAATCCTAGCAGTAAGGGTTTTAATTCTTCACTGTGGCACTAATAATCCTTGATAGATGTTGCTTTGAGATTCACGCAGATATGGAAACTTTAGCCCTAATTCCTTGGTTTCTGTGTCTTTCTTTTATTTTACTCTGCAGAACAGCGATACCCTGTCAAACAGGGAGCTCCGTGCCGTGATGGATTGGCTGGGGCAGACCTAATTGCAGTGGTTTCAGACACCGCTGTCGCCAAGCCCTTCGCTCCTCTGCGAGCTGTTCCTCGCCCGTCTGCAGTATGGGAGCACCGAATGTAGGTAAAAGCAGTGGCTCTGTGTCTGACCAGAGGTCTGGCTGTCTCCAAATTCTGCTCTCAGCAGTGGCTGAGCGCCGGGGTGGATATGTGATGGCACCTGGCTGTCACTGTCCACCAGGAGGGATAAGTTTGCACTGGCACATCAGGCTGAGCTGCAGCCAGGAGGGAAGGTGTTGGGCTCCTTTGTGTCCGACCGTGGGCAGGGACGTGCCGAGGAGGGGCAGGAAGGACAGCGGAAGATGTTCTTTTGTTTAAAGCACACAAGCTTTAGTTTAAAACTAATGAGACATTCAAAACAAGCCTCCCTGAGGAGAGCAGATCGTGAAAGGAGATATTATTGCAAATGAAATAGTACGAGTGCCATCCTGTCACTGCAAAAATCAGTGATAAATGGCCATCTCCTTACCCGTAAAATCTATAAAGAGCACATGTTAGTGTGTGGCTAACAACATGGTTGTGAAACCATGCAGGGGAAAGCTTTTAAGTACCTCATTTCTTCCGTATAATTCAAAGAAACTGGTTTTCTTAGGTGTGTAAAAGTTTGTGGGATTGAAGCCCAACAGTTCATTGTATGGGATGTGTGTTAAATTGGTAGAGCTGGGCATTTAATTTTACACTTGCATTAATATCTGTTATGAAAGTGTAGGAGGACTCTGTGTCTCTAAAGGCAAAAGCGATGTCAACACCACAGTACTGTGTAATGATGAAAAAGCTGCGTATGAGTTGATTAGGGTTCCAGTTAAACATGAAGGTACCTATTTTGGTAGAGCTTCCATGGCAAAAGCATTGAAAGTTCAGTTTGGAAAAACACCTAAAGAACATGAATATGTTTTCCAACCACCTAAGCTGACTGCAAACCCAAATTCTTGGGACTTCCTGTTTCCAAAAGTGCTGAGCATACCATCAGGACCAGCTCGTGCTTTATTTTGGCTCTGATCTTGTGTATTTTTCCAACACGAGAAAATACTGGAAATCAAATGGAGATGAAAAGGTGGGAGCTTTTTGAAAAATAGAACCCAAATCCAAAGCTCTTTAGTTTTGGATGAAGACTTAAGCTTGGTATTTTGCACGCTCCCAGTTTCTAGCTCCCTTTCCTGTGCTGTCACATTGTATTGCTCTCATTACGAAATTAGGGAAGATTTGTGGGTTTTGCGGCTGGGAGACATTTTCTCACATGCAGAAGAACTGAGGAGGTGGACAGTGGAAGCACTGTTTCTGGCAGCAATTAGAAAGAGATATGGGGAACTTGTCTAGGAAAGAAATGACACCAATGTATAGTAATGATTTACACAATCATTATATGCTTATTTGGAAATAACTGGGTAGTGTTTATGCAAGTCCTTTATTTCTGTTTTGATAATACTTCTCAGTGAGAGTATAGGGAATGACATAATTTAGAAAAATAAGTGCCCAGCTGTGATTTAGACATGGTATCAAATCCCTCCATGCTGCCTGGTTCAGGAAATGTCAGTCATGAGAGGATTTGGAGAACATGAAGCACGACGACATTCCTGGCTGTAATTTTGTGACATAGACAGTGTTTCACAGCAGTCCCTTGTACCTACAGCATCATGCCCAGAGCAGATGGACACCAACATGACCATCTCAGTTGCCTTGGCATCGCCTGACTGGTTAAGAAGTTTTAGCCTTGTTTTTGTCTATTCCAAATTAGGGTCACCTATAAAATTACCAGATTCTTCTCCAGTATAAGCCTGTAGCATAGCACATAAAACTCTGAGGTGCCCAACATGGGCCTTGGTGCCTGCCTGATTACAGGACTATCCTTGAATTTAGAGAATATGGCTACAGGAAAAAAAGCAGAGGGTGTGTGTTAACATAAGTAAATAACGATTGCAGATATTAAGGGCTGAACATTTCTTAAAAGCAGGGATCAACATAAGTGTTTTCTCTGCCCTTTCTTTGGCAAATAAATAAGGATTTCTCTGTCCTCTGATTTCCAAACTAGGTCTTATCCAACACTGGGAAAGGTTTGCTGTTATAACCATACTGACAAAATGTTCTAATGTAGGTGCAGATTTATCAGCGAAGGGAGATTGCTTATACCAATTCCCTGAAGAAAATAACGCTGGCAACCTATCCTGTATCCTTGTTTTTCTTACTATAATTAAGCTTGTGCTTGGATTTTTTGGCATAGGCATGAGCACAGAATAACACAGCTTTAACTGATAATCTATACTGACATTTAAGTTCTGCCCCAGGGGAAAGCACCTCCTTGCCCTCCCACCTTGACTTCTTAATCTGAATTTCTTACAAATGTAGGGAGAGCTTCCACTGTTTTCTTGACACTTTATTTTTGGTGTTGGGTGTTGACTTTTCTCATTTTAACCTTCAGCAAATGGGAAGAGAACAGAAGTTAGGTCTATAGGAACAGGGACAGGAAGGAGACATAATGTTGCCTTATTCTTCTGTACTACCAGTCCTAACATTTTCTCTCTTTCCACTGCTTTTATCAACTGTGATCAGGAACAGAAACAAGATTATTTCAGTGTTTGTGAAGCAGAAGCAAAGAAGGCATATTTAGAGGCAGAAATATTTCAGAATAAAGAAAAGAATTTTAAAGAAACTTATGTTAACCTGCCAGTAACTTCTATTTGAGTAAATAACTTCTCAGCCCTTTGTTACCAAGTTTGTTTAGCCCAGGATACAGCTATTGCCTTGAAATGAACTATTCATTTATCGTTCAAATAATGTTTATTATATCACTTCTAGGATTTTGCAATAAGGAAAGTGTTAGAGAAAGTAGGTCTCCATCTAGCAAAATCAGGACAGCATGGTCTCCTGTCCTTTAAGATCAAACATAGATTAGTCTCCTGCATTTGCTTCACCCCTCTATGTAAATATGTAAAAAACCCACAGACTGGATTATGAAGTTTACCTTGTTCAGTCAGGCTGGTGACATTGATCCATAAGTCAGCCTCCTAGAGTTCTGTAAAAGATAAGATTAGTAAGGAAAAAAAGTTCAAGGGTCAGAGCTTTGGTAAACAGCCAAAGCTGAAGGAAGTCCATTGAGGTGAAATTGCTTAAAACAGACGTGTCAAGTAGCCATTTAAATTTCAGACCTTGGATTTATAGTGCAAATAGGCAGAGAGAAAAAGCCGTCATTCTGCCTCTGGGCTTTTTATCACTCGGACAATACTTTTACCTTGCATAGGACTGGGTTGGGCAGGGTGCTTGCTCCCATCCTTATTGATAGTCCTCTCGAAAAGATTATGCTAATGCTATGGCATTAAGGAGAACTGGGACTGCATTCTTCCCATGAGAGAACCAGATGGCCTTGCAGCCTTTTGCTCATGCATAACCTTTTGCAGAAGTAGAAGGAATTGCAGGGACGATGCCCGTAACTGCAACAGCTGTGGGAGCAATACGAGCTGTAGCTGTGTCCCTGGAATTAAGAGGAGCCACAGAGTTTGGGAGAGAGAAAAATAAGCTGGTACCCTGACTGGGACTACGCTTAGCATCTGCCATGCTCCACCTTTCACCTCACTCCTGGTTACTTACCTTGTGTGAGTTGCTTTTCCCTTGAGTAGCTGAGTAAAGTGCTTTGCCCATTGAGTAGGTTTAACTTTAAGAACACAGTGAATATACAGATTTCGGAGGACTGTGTAGATTTTGAACTTTGAGAGTGGCTTCGTTTTGAAGCTCAGGAGCATAGACAGAACCAGCTCTTGTTGCTGGCAAGAGTCTTCTGGAATTCCTACCAGTTTAAAAGGAATTGGGGATCACAGAAGGCAAAGAGAAAAGAAACCTGGTCTTCCTTTCAAAGCTATACATCTCTAATTCCTTTTGATCTTTTGCTCAGAGTTTGATTAAATGTTTGGATGTAGGCTGGACTACCTAATCAGAGGCAGTTTGGAATAACCTGTGCTGGTGCAATGTGCTTCAGTCTGCCTCTGTAATCTTGCAGACCAGGATACAAGGACTTGGTGGTGTTATCATTCATAAGCAAGAAGCTATTTAAGGTCAGTTTCACGCTTCTTTTAAGATTTTCAGAGGCAGTTCTCCAGGTACAATAAATTCTGTATTGGTTCATTGTACCGAAGCAACACTGTAAAAATAGTCTTTTAGCATTAATATTTACAGCTGTGGTTACAGGGGGAAAGTACCTTATACTCGTTACTCAAGACTGATGTCAGCAGAGTGTTTCAGTTAGAGATGTACTTTAACCATAATCTGAGACCCAGATAACCTAGATCTGAAAATCTCTCAAACGTCAGGATGTTTAATCCTACTGTGACTTTCACAGTGAGTCTCCTTTTCATTATGAGTCAGACACTCAGTTTAAAGATACTCCCACATATAAAAGTCCCAGATCTAACTCCCTGCCTTGCTGTTACTTGTACAGATTTAAATTTAGCTCTGATAATTGAGACTTAGGCTGCACCTATGCTGCTGAATTAAACGTCACAACATTCCCAGGCACTTGCTGGAATAGTCTCTGGCACTCTTTTCACCCAGAATAAGTAACATTTTCTCAAAGTTTCCAGGCACAGCGTGGGGCTTAGCACATGCCAGGGACTGTACTTGCTATGGCAGTTTGGATGACCCTGTTCTGGAGGCTAAGAGAACTTGGTAGAAGAGACATGCCGCATTGTGCCAGCTGATCTCAGAGCCAGAAAACAGGCCCTGGCATGTTTCCTTTACTAGTACAGATACAGATATAGATATAGCCACAGGGTTTTCATCTTTGGCTCTGTGATCTGTTAGGAAATGTTTTCCTTCAGATAAGACAGCAAGAGGAATCACTTTATGTGCTTGTTTATGACTTGCAACTGGGTAAAAGCTGAAGATCTCATGAAACTTTTCAACAGAAAAACAGGAAGAGCCCATGTCTCACATTATGTTTTCTGTCTCTGTTGGTAGTATTTGAAACATGAACTGCTTTTCTTTCATCATAGTGCTGTTACTGTTTGGTTCTCTACATTTCAGGGCAATTTGCAATATTAGAAGGATGGCAGGCCAATGAAAAATCCTATTTGATTCTCTTTTGTTCAATTCTGTGCCCACTCTTTGTTGTTTTCATAGGATATTTAATTCCAAAATGAATATAACCATTTTTCTGAATGATCTTGTGACAGATCTGTTCTTAATGCCCAATACCCACTGATGTTAAGCAAGAGATGAAGACAGTTTCTCTCTCATAAAGAGATACTGTTGAAACACTGGAAGAGATATCTCTATCTGTACCTCTGAGGGATCACAGGGCCAAGCAGAAAGTTTTACTATTTATGGTGATGAAGTGGGGCAGGCAAATTGAAATTCACCTTTGGTATTTCACTGCAAATTTGGGTTGTTTTATGTAATATCATGTGGATATTTGGAGAGCCATGTTGATCCCAGCAACCTGGGGAAGCTCAGGATGATCTGCGCTGGAGGGGTTTGTCCCTGTTGCTGGAAGCTGATGAGGGACGTGCTCAGTTACAACAGTGTCAATCTGAAATTTCAGGATGTTTGTGCCAGCAAGTGGAGAGAAAAAAATGGCCCATAGCAAACAGAAAAGCTTTTGGGTCGTGTAGCCCATTGCTCTGTCAATGCAAGATTATAGCTCTTGAACATCAGTCTTCAGCAGATTAACTGGCTCAAATAAAAGGGCTTCTACCCCTTCCCTTTGGGGGCTTTTCCATTGTTAGAAGTAACTTTCATTTGATCTTTTAAAAAATATTAGCTTGATTTTCTTATTTGCCCTTGTGTTATCCTGCACAACTTTCTCCACCATGCCCTCCAAAAGGGAGCCAATGGATCCCAAACCAGCCACATCTCAAATGTGGACTCAGTACAAGATCCGGATTTCACAGGTTACTTGGAAGTGCTGGGGTGCAGTTGTGTCCTAACTGTGTCATCACTCAGCTTGGCAACACTTAGTTAACTCTTTTTTCTTAATCTTTTTCAATTCCTTATCATGTACGATGAGAAGATAGAACACAGAGGATATTAGACCTGCTCAAGCAGGTTTAGCAGTTTTTTAATTTGACTTTGTTTATAGGGGAAGTAAACACATTGGCTTAAATCACAAGATTAATGGGAATATTTACAGAGGTTTCCAAATTTGGATTCCACACATTCTTCCTTTTGTTCTGACAGTCTTCCTCCTTCTTTTAAATGCATATTTCTGAATGGCAAGATAATAATAGACAAACCTCTCCTCAGCTGGCAAGGTAAGCAGAATGTTATCAGAGAATGATCAGTTTAAACTAACATGCAAAGACAGTTGGAAGGCAGAGATCTGCACTGTGCATTAGCAAGTCGTCCACCCTGAACATCAAGGAAGCCTTGCACTGAGCACTGCCAATCCCATTGCAGAGCTCGGAACTTTAGTTTTCACCAGCAGTGTGATAACAGAAGATGGGGCTTGAACAATCAAAGCACTTAACATTTCATTTTTGAGAAACAATCTCTTTAAGTGTTGTGCTTAATTTGCTCTGTCTATTTTACAGTATTTGCAGACTCCCAGTGGCAAGCTCGGGGTGCTCCATGTTGAGCCATGAATAGATAAAAGCATGGTAATGAACTGTGGGTATCTGTTTTTGGTTTTTTTTTTTATACCCAACAGGTCTTGAAAAGCAGTCTTGCATTAAATGTTAAATACCCATTTAAAAAAACCTGTGCCAGTGGGCACCAAGTCTCTGGGCGTTGGCATCCACGATGATGCTCTCATCTCCTGTCATTGTATGCTTGGGCACCTAGAGATGATTTACTACCATGCTTATCATTGTGGAAGGCGCTCTTAGACACATTACTGATTCCAGTGTTGTAACCCTATTGTCTTTCTGTAGGCTGGTCTGCATGGCTGAAAAGGTGTGTTTTGTTTTGTTTTTAAGTTGCACACAAGTTATGCTAAAGTAAAAGTCCAACCCAAACCAGACCCTTTGCTTTCACCTCCAGGACAAGCATGCAAGGTTACTGCTGTACCTCAGTGAGTTCCTCACATTCTATACTTCCAAGTAGGTTTCAGGCACCTGCAATTCCTTGTTTCTGAAACACTGTGATATTTGACCAGCATCCTTCTTCATACAGAGCCATTGTCATTTAGCAATAGAGACAAGCAATGGAGAAAGGTTTTTGAAAAAACCATGTGAATATTTTGTCTAACCTAATCTCATGCTTCACTGTGAGCAAAGCTAGATAAGCTTCCCTCAAAGTGGCAGCCACGGAGAAAGGGTGTCTGTATGGGTGCGAGTGCCTGCCTGACTCTCCTGGGCCTCTTTGAAAGGACTCTGTGTCTTTCCATCCTTTACCCTCCAACTATGTTTCAAAATATTGTCTTGCTGAATTTACCCATGTGCTGGCTCCCCTTGCTGAATTGGCTTTGGTGCTGCTAGGACCATAATGAACTGTATGAAAGAGGCTTCCCTTTTTTACACTGGGCTCTGCTAAATAAGACCCATGCCTAGCCCATATGCAGCTCTGAGAGCCGTATATGACTAGTGATAATAGATGTCTTCCCCCAACATTACTTCTTCATCTCTGATTAAGTTGTCTCCCACTGCTGAAGCTTTCGGGTTGTTACGGAGGGAGGTGAAGTCTTCAGGAAAGTGTCCAAGGTGAGGCACGAAGCACTGTTTTCAGTGTTGCACAAGACGCACGTACAGTTTTCTGGAACGCCTCTCAAAGCATTTGATGAGCCATACGTTGCCAGTGCCGGTGGCTGTGGACTCCACTAACCTTATTTTGCAAAGTCAGATGCTGAGGGTCTCCCTTAGGTCATGCCACTGAGTGAAAAGAGAGAGCAATTGGTTCATCTTTTCATCTACCTTCTTTTGTTTGTTTGTTTCTCCTCCTCCTCTTCAGTGACATAAATTGATGGTCTCTGGCAGAAAGGTAATAGCATTGGGTAATAGTAGTATCATCTGATGCTCCCAAATCCTTTGATTATCTGGCAGTGGTTTAAAGTGCAGCTCTATGCTGAAAAATGATTCTAAAAATGGCACTGCGGGGTTCCGTGCCTATCATCTCTAAATTATTTCCATATCACATGTCTTCTGTGAGCAATGAAAAAGACATTTAATTTTGTTCCTGCCTGTCAGCCCCTGTGAACATAACCTGGACTTGAAGTTCACCCCCGATTCTTTTCTTTTCCCACGTAATTGCCAGTAATGGAACACTTGACGAACCAAATTAAGCCTTCAGTTATACCACAGCATGTCTACTGTCTTTGAACTGGACCTCACTGTCACCTGTAAAGCCTGGTGTTTTCTGCAGTTTTGCTCAGGTGATTGGAACCTATTAAATAGCTCTGTTGATGCATGACAACAGGAAATACAAATCAGCTCCCTGTGTCTTTGCCACTTTTGGTATGTGAACAGAGGTGGAAAGTAATAATTTTTATTTTTTCCTCTCTGAAGTGGAACGTATAGGGTGCAAATCTGTGGGGGAAAATGTTATTTTTTGTGTAGTATTTTTCAGATCAAAATTGTACTCTGCAGAAGAAGAAGTATTTTAACTAATTTGCTTTGCTTTTTTTTTCATATTTTGCACGTTGTTCTTGCTCAGTAAGAACTACTCAGTCTTGTTTTTCATGTTATTCTTGTTCTTTTGTACTCTTTTTACACTCTTTTATAGTCCCCTCTAATCTTGTCACAGAATATACACCCCATTTGATGAATACACCCTCCCATCTCTCTGTAGGTTGAAGAACATTTGCTGTTCAAACTGTTCTGCACTTTATTTCCTTACTTGAAGTACTAAAATATGTTTTATACATATATACATACAGCGACGCATATATTATGGGTTTAACAAAAGTGTGTATGCTGCAACATCTTTTTCTAATAGTTGTTTTCACAAACCAAATCCCCAATATTCAGAAATAGTAAAACTGGCAGCAGATCCCAGCAGTAGTATTTCAGCAGTCAAAGGCAGCGGTATGACGGGAAGTGCATGCAATTCAAAATAGTCTTTCTTTATTGGTGGACAGTTTGACCAGTTTGTGGAGAAGAAAGAATACAAAACTCTTAAAAATCAGGTAACCCCCATTTTTGAAAAAAGGGCCTGGTAGACCTTGTGTGGTGGCTGACTTTGCCCATTCAGGATGGCCAGCTAGACTGATATGTGCTGGCTAGTTCTTTGCTAAATTGCCTGTACCTAAGGAGGCATGGAAGAAACAACAAAATGCATCCCGAATTCTGGCCCCCAGAGAAGGCCACCACTATTGTATTGCATACAAGAGAGACAAATACAACATACAATCATAAAAGAATAAATGAAGTAATCTTGGAAAATCATGCTTGCTTTGGATTCTAGAGGTTTAGTTTTGTTTGCTTCTAATAATCAGCTGCAGACCCTCCATGGTGGCCTCCAGACTGGCTGACTTCCCAAGCACTTCTTTGAAGGTGGGACCAGGCTCCCTTTTAACATGTGGGATGAATTCCTGGGTATATTTAGCAGCATTTCCTTTCAAGTAGATCTCTGAGGAAGTGGCTGCTGGAAAACATTGCCCAGTGTAAGGTGGGGAAGGGGACAGAGACTGACTGCCTTCTATTAAGGTCACTGGGTAGCATTGGGGCCCAGATTTGTCCGAGGCAATTTTATCATAGGGCCTGTGCTGTATATTGTCTGGATAACTTGATATACAGAAAACCCACAAAGCACAGAGCTTGTCAAAAGCAATGCAGAGGAATGGTTGAGGTTTCATTCTGCAATGTGTTCACAGAGGTGCAGAGGCTACGGGAGAAGAGGGATGTTAAGTCTGCCAGGACATTGGCCACTGTCGTCTTCCTTACTCCTCCTGAGCACATGCCCGTCCTATCTGTGGTGATGGATAGCACCAGCATCTGTAAGTCACTTTTCAACTGTACAAACTGAATTGACAGAACTTCATTAACAGAACTTCATTATATAAATGGCTGCTGAAGGGTGTTGGTGATGGAAGTGAGTTCTGCCACTCCTCATATAATATTGTTTCTAATCACTGCTCTTCCAACAGGGACAAAAAAAAAAAAAAAAGGGGGGGAAAGGGAAACTGAAGGGGTCCGTCCCCAGATTACTACATGAGATGGTGTGGAGTGCTATAAAAATGTTTACGTTCTATGCCACTCCTCTGACAAAGACTTGCATAGCTTACCGGTGGCTCCATCACTCATGAGCAAAGCACTCATCCCAAATGCATGGCCATAAAATCTTTATAGTGCCTTGAAAAGTGTGGTGTGCTATAAAGTTTTTATAACCATGCATTTGGGATGACCACATTACATCATCACATATTTTCCCCATAAAGATTTTGGCTTACTGCTGCTCCAAGCCAACTAACCCTTACAGATGATTCCTAGAATAGCTAAAAGATCCCTGCTTTGTTTTTTTGTTGTCAGCATGAATTTAATGTACTCCTTTTGTTTCATTAAGTCCTAGAGTTAGGCTGCAGGGGAAGTGGAAAAGTGCAGTCAATACACGACTGGATTTGCTTTCTAGTTATATCAATCACATTGTCCCACTCCATTATTAAACATTTATGCTGTGGTAATGTTTGCATAGTACAGCTGATATACAAGCCCAGGCACAGCAGCAGTGTGGACGTGGTGTGTATCAGGGGATCTGGTTTGTACACTGGCAGCCCTCCGGGAATCTATATCTCTTAGAGATTTCATTGTGTAAAGCACTAATGTATACTAAAAAAGGTACTTCCTGTCTCAATTTTTGTTTATTCTCAGTTCTTTTCTTGGCTACTTTTCAGCCAGATGAATTAGCGATTCTGCCCCTCTGTGACCCTCTGAGCCCAGGAATATGCAATCCAGAGTGAAAAAAGAAATGCAGGAGCCCTCCATTCATGAGCAGCACAGATTTGCTTTGGCTTAACCAGTTATAACGCTGCACCCTCTGACCATGTTTCACTATCTATAAGATACAAAACCTTGAAATATAACCACTTTTAAAGAACATCTCAGTGTTTAAAATCAAAGTTACTTTAAAAGCAAATTAGGGTTAGTATTTTTTTTAACAAATAACACAGTTCCACAGTAAGAATAACTACAATGGTGAAATAGAGAGGAAGGCACTGCAAATTTAGAACAAAACTGATGGAAAAAGAATTTTCAGATTCAAGGCAGATTATGTCAGGGGACAAAACAATCTCTGTATGAAAAATATTTGAACCAGTCTTCTGGTCCAAATAATGAGCATTCCTCAGCTTTTACCCATAGTTTAATGAATTATATTAGTTTAAATATTAGTGCTGACTGAGGAGACAGGGCTATAAATCAGTGCCAAAATGCATTAACTAAACAGGGTAGAATAAAGTTCCGACCCAGCATTCTAGTCTTTTCTTAGATTTTTAAAAATTATTATTTGTTTAAAAGATTCTTTTCCTGCTTATTTACCCCCAGTTTTGGTCCGCTGTTATTAGGCAACTGGGTCCACAAACAGTTGGTTGCTCCTTGTATCTTCAGCACTCATTTAAAGCAGGTTTCAGCAGACTTTTAGAAGTCCCAGATTAACCAAAACTTGTGATTTTATGCTTGATGATCATCAGCACGCAAGAAAAGGAAAATAACGTTATCCATTGTCACCCATTCATTCATTGTCATCTGTTTCTGCCAGCAGGCAGAATCTGAGTTACTGCCATACGTTTTCAGCTGCTGAACAAATGGCAAAACCTTGACACTCTGCAGCGCTAACTTACATATGCAAATGGTGTCGGTGCAGTCCACTTGGTGGAGTGCAGAGCAATGTGTTTGTGCGTGGTATATTAAATGACCATCACTTTCTCATGAGGAATTGGTCCAGTCATCAAGTAGGTAACGTTTGGTTGCAATTGAATGCGTTATAGAAGGGAAAATTTGAGACTTAGCTGATTTTGGGCAGGAGACTTGCAAACTTTCACAGAATTAATAAAATGGAAGAGAAAGTCATCCTTTGCTGGATGTCTAGTGCTGTCTGGTGCTGAGAACTGTCTATAATTGACGCTTGAGTCTTAATGAGTAGCCCCTCTGTATGTTTATTTATGCTTTCAAGCTACTGTTTATATGTGTCTGGTAATAGTGAAAAATGTCTTCCAGGTGCAGCATAATGTAAATGTGGAAGACAAAGCTCTGAGGGATAGAACGGAGTTTTGCAGCTGACAGCTGCACATGTGATGTCCCCTGCTAGAGTAGTTTAATACAGTCCACAATCAATTAATTACATTTATAGTTTGTGGAGAGCATTGCAAAGACTGTCAGGTGCGGTAAAAAAAGTAGTTTTGGAAAGGCATAGATGGAAACGTGTATATTCCATTCTTCGAATAGCTGCTACCTATATCATTAGTATCTTAAATTATCAGAATGAAAAAAATTATATGGCCCTGTGTGCTCTTTTGCATCTTCCTTCTTTTGACATTTATGTTGGCCCAAACAGTGAAAATAATTTGAGTGCAGTTCTTCTCTGAACAATGTCTGGATGAAAAGAGCATTTTAGAGTTCACCGCTTCTGTCAGTGAATTCCAGATCAAATCTGATCCAATTTACACAGAAAATTTAAAGACCACGTAATCTGATGTAGGTTTATATTTATTTTTAGTTGGACATGACATTACACATCACTGTAAATTGAAGGACCTCAATTCTGAGCCTGGAAAATATAATTCATATGTGGGGTAATATTCTTCCTTTCCCCACCATATTATCTTTTGCTTATCCATCAACATCCTTTAATAAAGAATTTTGCAGACAAAGTGCCCTGATCATTTTGCTTTGACTTACCTAACTGTGCTGGCTGGGTTGAAAGGAAGAGGACACTGATTCTCCCACAGAGAGCTAGTTCTAACGTGATAAAAGAAGTTTAAATCAGTACAAACAGCACCCAATTTGCAGATTTTGCAGGCATCCAGCTGAGCAACTAAATCTCTAAACACATGTAGATTTACTCCTCCTTTTAAAACAATTTCCAGCTATGCAGCTTGGCCTAACAATAGATATTATCTCTCAAATCATTCCAATGTCAACCTATATATAAGATTTATGGGTTTGAGATTCACTCTAGGACTTCCCAATACACCGAAAACAACCCCCAGTGTGCCACATTTCCAAAATTGGCTGGTTTGTGTGCCCAGAGCGCAGGGATGCAGCACTGGGAACCACTGCACCACATAGGGACCTGGAATTTCTCTATTGGAGCCGGAGCGAGGCAGAGAGCGGGGTTTGCCAGAGGCTGGCTCAAGCAGCTGATTCGGATATTGGCTGCTTTGTCAACAGTTGTTGTGGCCAAACTGTCTCCAATAGAGATCTGGCCTTGAACAGCTATTGTGGAACCGCTTCTTTCAATTAGCTCTCCAAAGGGATGCTTCATCCCACACTGAGAGCCCATTTGTGTGGTTTTAGAGCAGTCTAAACTGTCACTCCCCCAACGCTCTCAGTGTAGGAAAAGCCCAGAAATAGCCTAGAGACGCTGTTGTGCCTATAATTCAAACCCAAACTTATTTCACTCTAACTTCCAGCCTTGACAGTCTTCCAGATTTATCAAAGGAAAGATGGGACAAAGAAAATGCACTGTTCAATGCTTATAGTGCTCTTACGGATTTAGAAGGCTCCATATAAAATACAGTTTGAATCAATAGCAAAACACTGAATAAATAAATACATCTCCAAACTTGCAGACCCATCTGAATCTCTGTTTTGCACTAACTTGTGGTCAGTCTCCAGGCTTGTTGTGACTACAAGATCGAAATCCGCTTGGTTTAAGCCAATCGAGCATTTTCCTCATTCCTATTTTATGTTTTCTCCATTCATGCTCCTTCCTGTGCCATGGCTTCTGCTTTTGATTTTTAAGGTATTAGCCTTGGTACTCGGTTATAGTCAGGGAAATACCAACACTTTTCATCCACTCAGATCTATGACAAACAGGAATAAAAAAATGCCCACTAGCAACTAGCTGCAATTTCCCATTTACTGAGCACTGCAGTACTGCATTCCTGCCACTGTGTAGCATTCTGAATTAAACTAATTCATGTGATTTAGGATGATGTCTGTTTATCAAGCAGCAGCCACAGTTTGCTTCTCTCATCTGTCTCCAGGAGTCTTCCTTCCAGGTAAGAGCCTCTCTCTTGCACAGAGGACTCTTCTCTGTGCTTTTTGTAGCTGGGCTTTGGTGAGAGGAAGGCAGTTTATTGTTCTCAGGGTGTCTGATGTAAACCTGCCTTAAGAATCTGGGAGGCCCTGGGCATAACAGCAGCATGTAAGCAAAGACCTTCTCTTAGTGGTTGCTGGTTGCTAGGGCTCCATAAAAGCTAGTTTCTTGGGGTTAATAGCCTAATAAATTAGATAGGCCAGTTCAGTTTCTTGAGAGCTACTGAACTGAGAGGCCTCCAGGCACACACTTTATTTGCACCTGTTTAGCTGTGGGGTTTTTTCAGGTATTTTTGGAACAACTGGGAGCTAAAAGTTCCCCTTCAGTTCCCCTTCAGTTCCCTCTCATCTCCCCAGATGAAAGTTGTGTTGCCATTAACAGTTATGTTTCCTTGACCCAGCCCTGTTGAAAACAATTCCTCCTTCTGAATGTTCCCTGGAGGTCGTCTTTAACTTTCTTGGGGTGCCTTGGATATTCTTTTTGCTTAACCTTTTAACACTCTCCCCATTTTGGTTATCCTTTCCTCTATGGGAGTTCACTCTATTTATGTCTGCAGTTTGGGATATACAACAAAAGTGCCCTGGGAAGTCACAAGGCATTGCCAAGCACTAGGTTATCCTGCTTCATGCGGACTGTCTTCCTTGTCTACATTCTGTTTTGAAGATCTGCAGGATGAGGAATTAAGCTGTCTGAAAAGTACTGTGCTCACCAATGCTTCTCCATAAACAGTAGCAGCCTGATTAATCCATCTGGTTTCTTGAGGTTCTTGCATTAAGTAGAAGCTTGTTATATATGGATTTTTGAGCATCCTGCAAATGAGTATTTCCATTGGAAACCACTCTGACATTACTACACAGGTGATAAACCAAGAAACTGCTTTCTGTAACCCTTTAAAAATGGAAATGGATGCAAGAACCACCTTAGTTTGAGCAGCAAGGTGCGGGGAAGTGTGTAAGAGAAGAGCAAGCACAATGTGATAGTTCCCTAGGTTACGCTCCAACACATTCCAGCTCACAGTCTTCCTCAACCGCATCATGTCTTTGGTATTTTTGTCTTTGTCCAAACCCTCTCTAACCTTATGTGAACTTACTAGCTTTGTGCATTCTCCTGCAAGGAATTCCCCAGCTTTCACAGGGAGTGTTTCTGCCATGCCATTTCTAACCTGCTATCCATTCACCAGTTTGAGCTGGTGAACTCTGAGCATTTGTTCCTTGTTTGCTTCTTCATAGTTTCACAGATCTCTGTTGCAGTGCACCCTCAGCTGGACTCTGGATACAAGACTACTCATTTCAGTCGTTCCCTGTAATGGGAACCGTTCTGAAACTGGCTTCAGGCAACTTCTGCAATTGGCTTCATTGTTGGTTTGCTTCTCTGCTATCTCTTCTCAGCTCCTTTTTGGTATGGAGAGAGGGAAAAGAACAGCACACAGTGTTCATGAAGAGATATATGTGGTGACTTACCAGGGTTAACCCTGGTAGGCAGCCCAGCCCCATACAGCCACTTGCTTACTTCCCCCCCCAGTGGGATGGGGGAGAGAATTGGAAGAATAAAAGTGAGAAAACTCATGGGCTGAGATAAAGACAGCTTAATGCGTAAAGCAAAAGCTGTGCATGCAAGCAAAGCAAACCAAGGAATTCATTCCCCACTTCCCATGGGCAGGCAGGTGTTCAGCCATCTCCAGGACAGCAGGGCTCCAGCACGCCTAATGGTGACTTGGGAAGACAAACGCCATCACTCAACTTCCCCCTGCCTCCTCCTTCTTCCCCCAGCTTTATATTACAGAGCATGATGTCCCATGGTCTGGGATATCCCTTGGTCAGTCGGGGTCAGCTGTCCTGGCTGTGTCCCCCCTCAACTCCTTGTGCCCCCCCAGCCTGCTCGCTGGTGGGGTGGGGTGAGGAGCAGAACAGCCCTTGCCTCTGGGTAAGCCCTGCTCAGCAGGAACCAAAACATCCCTGTGTTATCAACACTGTTTTCAGCACAAATACAAAACACAGCCCCATACCAGCTACTGTGAAGAAAACTAACTCTACCCCAGCCAAAACCAGTACAGCTCTCTCTTACTTTTCTTGTAATTCTGAACATTTGATTTGTTTATTTAGTTTCTGCTCAGTATCATGATGATTTTTTCTTTAAATGATTTATTATAAGCTGAAGATCTGAATCTGGTGGGGAATCAGCTCTGAGCTCTCTCCTGCAGATGTAAAACTTAGGTTGTTTTTCCCTACTTGCACCCTTCTACATTTATCTATATTGAATTTCATTGTCAGTGTTTATTAGAAGTTGTATTAAACCAACACGAACAGCTGTTAACTATTAAATCTGTATGTGTGTGCACCTTTCCATATCAGAACCTATCTTTCAGGGTAGAACCTGCTTAATATCAGATTGAACAGAGCGACCTGAAAACTGGAAAGTACTTAGATGAATTGTTCTGAGTTGCGTAATAATAGTAATAGTGGCCTCCATGAGGGATTCAGGTGGGACAAACTGTGGAAAAGAACAATATAGGTACAAGAGCTCTTACAGGAGAGTTGTGATGCTAGGAATATGGACTTGCCAGAGGAGTATGGAGTATATGACCATGCAGTTTTCTGGAGATCTGGATGCCTTCTACCTTATTAGAAGAAAACATAGCACTGGTTTTGTGTTGTGTTTTTTTTTCTTCCTAAATCCTGTCTGTTCATACTCCTTCATTCTGTGACTCAGTGTAGATGTGAGGATGGCTCGCTGCCTGTAGGTGGGGGGAATTGCCACGAGGTGTTGCAGTTCTGTGACTGGCACACCTGAACGCACTGAGGCATGTTTTCAGGCTCCGCTAGTTAAGCCAAGCAAACTCTGCGGAAGCACACATACCTGGGGGACTAGAGGCCTCCCACTTCATTGGACAATACCTCCTATAAACATTAAGATGTTAAAAACTGTCTATGTGGCTTAGCTTTCCCATATGCCTGAGAATACCTCTGATCACAGCAGAATGGCACTTGGCCTTGGAAACGTGCACAATAAAATGGAGTTTGTATTACTGACATGGTAACAGCTTGACATTGTACAGACTGATTTGATTTGTTGGTAAGTTCTCAGAAGGAGATGTTGCAGATGTTGTGCTCAGTCCTACTTATTAACCTGTGTCTCTCATTGACATGATACATGGTAAGCAGTTACAGCATCTCATCTTGGCTCCTCTGATACCGTGCGGTCTTTCCACTTCAGTCCGCAGTCCTGTCATTTGGGAGTACGTGCGGATGAAATGAAATCTGCAGTGCTGCGGTGGATCTTCAAGCACAAGAACATGCAGCAATGAGTCTGAACACAGGGGGAATATGGTGCTGGAGCGTGTCTGACTTGTATGTAGTGCTGCCGATGTGCCTGCTTTCACATGACTATTCAGATAAAAATGATAAATAATTTGGCTTTAGAATGTTAGATTGCCTTAAACTCACAAAAGGGAAACAATCACAGCTGTCAGGATAGTCTCTAATACTCTCGTGTCTAGTCAGTACTGCACAAGAAAAATCATTAGAGTATGTAATAAAGAGAATAAAAACTGGCCACCTGTGGGTGCCATCTGGTGGTGAATACTCTGATCCTGATCCAGCAAAGCTTTTGAATGTGTGCTTGTTTCTAAAGCATGAACGCCCCTCCTAAGTGTGTAGGTGCATTACTAAGTCCTGCACGATGGGGTAGACATGTTGGAAAAATGAATCCTCCTGTAGGTCCTCCAATGGAGATTCTCTGACTATTTTCCCTTCAAATGAACTAAGGCTTGTAACAACCCTGAGGAGGACAGAGCACTTCTTGCTCATGGGAAGACAAGAACAAGGCAAGGAGCCTTCTTGTACAGTCCCAGCACACGCAGAAATGCATGGAAGTGCTGGCAATATCAGCACACAGCTATTTTCATGCTGGTACCTTTGCTACAAATGTGAATTTCTGTTCTTGTGAAAACTCAAAATAAAATTTGAAAGCATTTGGGTTGTAATTACACAGATGTGTGCAGAGGGGGCCATGCTCAGAGCTGCATTAGCACAGCACTGTGCCTGGACTCGTATGTCCTTCTGCAACCCATGAGCTCACGCATGTACTACAACACCAAGTTGGGTGGGAATGTTGATCTGCTGGAGGGTAGGGAGGCTATACAGAGGGATCTGGACAGGCTGGATCAATGGGCCAATTGTATGAGGTTCTACAAGGCCGAGCGCCGGGTCCTGCACTTGGTCTCAACAACCTCACGCAGCGCTACAGGCTTGGGGAAGAGTGATTGGAAAGCTGCCTGGCAGAAAAGGACCTGGGGGTGTTGGTCGACAGCCGGCTGAATGTGAGCCAGCAGTGTGCCCAGGTGGCCAAGGCGGCCAACAGCATCCTGGCCTGTATCAGAAATAGCGTGGCCAGCAGGAGCAGGGAGGTGGTTGTTCCCCTGTACTGGGCACTGGTGAGGCCGCACCTTGAGTCCTGTGTTCAGTTTTGGGCCCCTCACTACAGGAAAGACATGGAGGTGCTGGAGCGTGTCCAGAGAAGGGCAACGGAGTTGGTGAGGGGCCTGGAGCACAAGTCTTGTGAGGAGCGGCTGAGGGAGCTGGGGTTGTTTAGTCTGGAGAAGAGGAGGCTGAGGGGAGATCTTATCGCTCTCTACAACTGCCTGAAGGGGGGGTGTAGTGAGGTGGGTGCTGGTCTCTTCTGTCAGGTGGCTGGAGATAGGATGAGAGGAAATGGCCTCAAGCTGCACCAAGGGAGGTTTAGATTGCATATGAGGAAAAATTTCTTCACTGAAAGGGTTGCCAAGCATTGGAACAGGCTGCCCAGGGAAGTGGTTGAGTCACTATCCCTGGAGGTATTTAGAGGATGGGTAGATGTGGTGCTTAGGGATGTGGTTTAGTGGTGGACTTGGCAGTGTTAGGTTAACAGTTGGACTCAATGATCTTAAGGGTCTTTTCTAACCTAAATGCTCTTATGGTTCTGTGACTCTACTAGCAGGGACTCCTGGTTTCGGTCATAGGTAACAGAGCTCAGGGCTCTCCTCACCTGTCTGTGGTGACCTGAAAGTCTAAATGCCTACAGCTAGCCCTCTCCCATCCGTGCTTTGTTGATAAGGAATGGAGGTGATGGGAGATGCTGCTGCCTCTTGTTCCTCAACAGCATTCAGTTGAGGAGGGGCCCTGCTTTCGCAAGGCTGCTCACAGAGGAGGTGAGACACTATCCGCAGCTCTTTAAGATAACTTACTGACTTTGCCTGAAGCTACCGTACCATCCCTTCTGCTGGAAAACCTTAGGGACAACAACCTCCAGCCGAGGGGCAGTAGCCTAGCCCAGAGGCCGGGGAGGAAGGAAGGGCAAGATGAGGGGCTGTGCCCTCCGTTGGCACAGCAATTTGGGAAGGGACTGTCTGTCCGGAGTGGTCCGTAGGCTGCTTCCCACCTCGCTCATCCATTGCCCACAAGCTCAAAAGGCTGCTGTAAAGTGCTACCATAGAGGCTTTAACGCTTTACAGCAGGGCATGAGATTTCTTACCTCATATAAACCAAGCAGAAAACAGTGAGATAAGATTAAAGCTGAGGAAAAGGCTCAGAATTTCCTTTCTTTCTCTACCAAACCCCCTAAGTTTTATCTTAATTTCAGCCCTACATGCATGCCTTTAGTTTTGAGGTGAACAGTTTTCCTGAACTATATTATCTTGGTGTGGTTCAAAATACCCGAAACCAGAAAGTACTAGATATCATTCCCCTACAGAAAGCACAGTGGGGAATAAGCAAATAAAGTTGAAACAGATAAAGATCTGAGTATTGATCTCTGCTTGTGTTGCCTAATAGAGTGTAACTCCAAAGGAATATTGTAGTCACTGATGGAGGAGAAATCGAAAAAAATTTGGCTATCACTTTACATGTCTCTGTATTAAAAGGGTCACGTAGGCTAAAGAGTGCCAGGGATTTACCCAAAGTAACAACAGATTTTCATGAGGCGTATAGATTTACAGCAGCCTCCAGGAATGTGCTGTAAGAAGCACTTCAGTCCCCTTAGCAGTGACTTGAAATGTGCTAGCACAGCTGTGGTTTTGTTGGGAACCCACGGCAGCTCTGCCCCGCTTCTCTGCCTCCCTGAAATGTGTCTTATCTCACAGCTGCCAGGTGTGGGGAGTCCCCCCAAATAATCGCGCTGAAGTTAACAACAGGGTTTTTCTGCTTATTTTTACGGCGAATTAGTACCAGAGGCCACATGTGAAAGGCAGTATTTTTCTAACGTGACTATTTCCTTGTATTTTCAAAATTTTATTTGAAATTGTTTGGGAAGCCCACCTTCACTATGCAATTAATTTATGGTAGTTCCTGGAGCTGCAGCTGTATCTGAGAAATAAGTATAGAAATGACATTTTCTGACTCAGCAGTGATGGTTATCACTCTTGTGGATAAAAGGGTTTTATTACAGCTTTACTTCTGCTCAGATCACAGAACCTGTAGTTATAGGAAGGCAAAATGGATTCCATCTGGCTCATACATTATCAACAATTGTTAACGGAGCTTCAATTGCAAGGACAAATTGCCAAGGCAGAAATGAAGACCTTGAGGACAAATGCAGTTTCATACCTGTAATTTAGAGTGCAGTTTGGCTCACAAAATCTTTGCAATGTGCAATAAATAGGAGCCTTGCCTGACTTTCAGACCAACTTTCAGTTGAAGTTTTCAGAGCCAGCAGCTAGGAAAAAAAATAATTTTGTGCTTGTAAACTGAAAAAGTTCTTATCTGAAAGCCCTCTGGACACTTTGAATACACAGTAGCATGATGCAGTTACTTTTCACTGTGCACAAACATCACCCTCATGGTTTACATTATTCATGCAAACAAGATGCTGTAAATGCTGTCTCCTCCAGAGCCTCTTAGAGAGGAGGCTTCAGTTGTGCCTTGGAAACCCTGCAGGCTCTCCTCTTGGATTTGATTTGCAAGGAAATACTAAGAGGCTGCCTCGGCCTTTTGTTGAGTGAAGACATATTCCTACAGCCGCTCGTGGGAGCCCTGCCGAAGGCACACGAACCCTGTGCGGGCACGGAGTACTACCTACAGGGATCGGAGCAGCGTTTCGGGACCTAAAAATATCTCCAACCTTACAGCCACAGAGGCTGCCTGCGGAACAGTGATGAATGCCTTCTCAGCTCGAGAGGCTTATGGGAAAAACTCACAGGTTTTATAAACTGAAACGTGTGACAAGCGCGGCATGTTGGAGGCATACGTGGTCGGTGCACTACAAGCTGATCGTACTGAATTCCTATGTATTTATTAATCTCTGATTCACTTAGAGCACTGGAGTGACATCCCTATTATGAAAACCACACTTTCTAAGTTGATTGTGTGGCAGGAGGGCAGGTGGGGAAGGAGATGGAGCAAACAGGCAAAGGTTAAGGATGATTCAGTTGGAAGGCAGGAATAAATTCCAATACCAGATCTCAGGCAAAGTCCTTTATCAAGAAAATCCTTCTTTCCTGTCCTCTCACTTTTTTTTTATTAATTCTTTTTTTTTGTGCCAATAGCAACACTATAGTCCGGCCACTTGCTGTAGACCTTAGCAGCCCTGTAATCCCTGAAACAGCTTCATACCAAGAACTGCGATCATGGTACCTCCCTCTTAGTATTTTCTGAATGGGAGAAAGCAGTGGGCCTTAAAGATGAAGTGATTACTGAAAAAACATCAGTGCTACTGGCTGACTAGGGACCTGAGGAAACACTTTACCGAAAACTTAACTGTAAATTTCTGCTTAAATCCCATTATTTTTCCATGCTTTAAACTAGGAGTGCCCGGAGTGTTTCCCTGCTTCTGGCCCTATGGAAGAGTCTGTTGCTCCTGTAGCCCTTTTCTCACTTCTCGCAGTCGACATGCACCGCGAGGAAGTGAAGTCTATTTTTTTCCTAAACCGATACTGAAACAGAGGTTATGGAATAACCAACTTTTAAATTGTATTTCATACACCATTGACTAGAAACTCTCCTGGCTTCATTGCAATGCAGATCTCTTTTATTAAAAGGCATTCTTTCAGTCCCAGTGTGAGATCCTTCTGTATTGTGAGTTATTATATACTAAATATGTGTGCTAATCCAAACGAAACTAACTTCCCTTGAGTATTTTTATAGCCTACAGTCAGTTGAATCTGGGCAGAAGCTACAGAACCTGGATTAATGTACCGCTCCGTTTTGACTGACATAAATAATTTACTTACTCTGCTTCAAAACAAAAATATTTATCCTTAAAGACAGGCTGGAAAGGATTGCTTTTAATGAAGCTGCTGGCTTTTTTCTAGTTTCCATTTTAAAAAATAATGATTGAATTTTTGTGAACATTCACTTATGTTCTGTGAAGTGATGGTACACTTTTGTCCCTTACACAGTGTAGTGAGATTTCTGTACCTAATCTAAGCCACTAAAATGTTATGGGCATTAAATTTGTGTTAATGAGGTGCTCATGAATGCAAGGAAGAACAATAGCCTGTCACTTCTTCATGAACTGATCTGACAGTTTTGCTGTGCTTGGGGTATGAAACAAAAAAGCTGTAGAGATGTTGTCATTAGTAAGATTTATAGCAGCAAAGGCTATGGTGACATAGGCCTGTTAGGATTACAATTAGATGTAGAAGATCATCCAAAAGAGTACAATTGCAGGCAATTTATCTAATCAAATATGTGGACGTGACACTTTTCAGAGACACACTGGGGAAAAGAAATCCTGTTCTCCTGCAGTGTCATTTACCTATGGTGCTAGTGGTCTTGGTGCTGCTTCCATAGATAGGAATATATGTTGCTTCTCTGTAGCATATTATTTCTCCCCCATGTTTTCTTTTCACCTTCAGCCTATAAATAAAATGGCTGTGTATATGTTAAGTGTGTGAGAATTAGTTTATGCTGTCAGTTACATTTCAAGATGTTTTAGTCTCATGCTTGCCTAGAGTCCTTGACCAAATGAGAGAGCTCTTATTCAAGAAAGTATTTTTTAAGAGTAGTTCTGCAGAGTGTTTCTTATCTTGCTTTTGTTCGTAAGGGATGCTTGATGACCAAAATTATGGATTCTAGCATGCTGAGTGACAGTGCACTTCCCTGAGAGCTTTTCAGAAACGAAATACATTTTACACCCTAGACGTAGCCCAGTCTGAGCATCTAATTGTCACTGAATATTGAATATTGAAATAGTTCTTGTAATCCAAGATGACTAATTACTTCTGCGAGTAAACAACTAAAATAACTAGGCTCGTGTTAGAAAAAATCATGGGGATTATCTTCTTTGTGCTTCAGGGCATAGACTAATCAGTTGGGGGAAAAATATCATTCAGTGACATATTGATTCATAATTGGTCACACTTTGGTAGCTTATTTTTTCCCTTGGAAACACTCAGTAATAGCCAATACTGGAAACAATAGTCGATTTAAACTACTGATTTATTCTGATGCATTTATGTATCTCTTAACATGAACTCTATTTAAGAGGAGAACTTTTCATCATGATGATGTTGCACAAAGACTCTGTTTGTGTTGTCTTGTGCAAGGAATGCATATTCTTCACTGCACATATATCTGAAAGCTATGGATTTACAAATATTGGTTTTGAAATAGCTTTTCTAATAAATAGTTCTATGGATTTATGTATTTTTTAGATGAAAATAGAAGGAAAAAAAATGCAGGCATTCTCGACCAAAATCCAAAGACTGTAGTAAGTGACTGGAAAGCATAACATTGGATCATGATTTAATTCAGCTTTAATTGTACCAAGTAAAAGTTTTTCACTGTCTCATTGCCATTACCTGCTGTGGTAAAGAAGGAATAAGCAGGTACTGAAGATATTTCTGGGTGAAGTACTGCAGCCTGTGTTAAATGGGACACCAGACTCCTTTTGCATTTTTAAACTATGAAAGTGTGAAAAATTAATTCACATTCCACTCAAAACTGGGAAAATGACGACATGCAGGTCTGTTTTCTCACCCAGCAATAAAATTTTGGGGACGCCATCTATATCCTTTAGTCAAAGTGCTGTATGAGACTGTGCATAAAAGTGCGTCCCTTAAGGGTATAGATTACCCGTAATGAAGAAGCCTCTTGAGGCATCTACTAGCAGTTTTAGTCTTTGAGAGCTTAAAGTTATCTTAGAAAATGAGTGCAAATGTGATAAACTGTCACTCATCTCCTTTGAGTTGCTCTATAATTCCTCCCATCTTTTCTTCAGACCTATTTTTTTCCAAAGAGTTATGCCAATATCTTTTGATTCTTTGTGTGGATGCCCATGCTTTTCTATAAGACTGTTGTCTTTTTCAGTTTAATTTAAACCTTTTTCCAAGCTGCATAAGTTATGAACAAAATCAGTTGGCTTTATTTTTGAAAAACTGCCTACAAAGTGTCATACTGCTATAACTGTTTGGCCTACATTCACCTCTTAGTTCATCTGGTTTACGAACAAACTTGCCAAAATAAGAAAAATGTTGCAAACTTTGGCTGCTGGGAAATCTTTTAATCACAAAGCATCCTATTTCAGAATTAAAGTCGTATCTGTAACTTTGTGGCCCCCACAGACAACGAGGATAAGTTTTTTCTCAACTGCCATTAGCTATTTAAATGTTTGGGGATGAATGATTCTTTTTTAACATTAACTGTGCAGAGGTTGTCTTGCGGGGTTTTTTTTTGTAGGCAATGGAGAAAGACTGAGCACTTCCAGAGGGCTGTGTATCCCACTTATTTTCTGATGAAATGACTCGCCCTTGGGAACAGACCAGCTTTCCCCTTTCTAAATTATAAAGGGACCATTAGTGTCAACCGTATGCCTACACTTTAGATTACAAAAGTGAGATGAGAGGAACTCACACACAGTGTCTATGTACTTCCTAAGGCACTCAGCAGGCATACTGACTAGATCTTATTTACCTTAGGGTTAACGCTACTTCAGGACTCTAATTTTAAACCAGGGTTTTGGATTGCCTAAAAGCAAAGTCAATGCAGTTAAAATTGTTCTCTTAAGGTATAACCTGCCCTCAGTGGAAAAGTATGGGAATCACAGGCAACATAAACTAATACAGATCCTAGTATTTCATCTCAAAATCTAACTTGGACATCTTGTCTTTACGCCCCATGTAGTAACATCCTTTTGAAAAATGACTTTCTATTATGTGCAAGTACCTCTTTTGACAGTGATGATAGAGAGTGACCACCAATCTAACTATCTTTCCTCTGTCTACATTATTTTATGCTTCATGTTGTTGCATATAATATTTAAGAGTGCTACAGGGAAGTGATGAGAGAGGGATTCTTCCCCATTTTCCAGCACCCCCTCCTTTGGTTTTGTTCTTTAGTCCGTGTTTCCATTGCCTCTATCATGCCTGTTATCATGATCAGTTTTATCCTAAATCTCTACTGAACTCCCTGCAGTCCTAAGCGTTTCCCTGGGTAAAGGTCTATTTGCAGGATAGGAAGTCTAGGGCTCAACCTGCTGGGTTCTGTTTGATTTAGAAGGCGATGCCTGAACCCACTGTTATTAAATGTGACAGGGCCTGACAGAGCCTTAATCAGTTTCCCCTCTTGTCTTTTTCCACAGTGATCAGTGGAAAAAAAAAAAAAAGAAAACTGTGGTCATAAAACTCACGGAAAATGGCAAGATGAAATATAGTCTATGAGCAGTACATTAAATTAATTTAAATTCCTGTTTTTATGTGTAGGAATGATCAAACTTCAGGTCAACAATGGTCCGTTAGCATTATTTCCACTGCATGAGTAAAAAATAATGTCAAAGTGATGGCCTTTAAATGTTCTGTATTACAAAATATAACCCTTTTGATATAATGATAATTCAACAAGTAATATATCCACATAAAAATATCGTCCTTTGTAAGACAGTTCTTCATCTGTCCAAGTTATTTACCTTATCAAACAAAGTGTTTGAATTTGGTAATAAATAGTTTCTGTAAGAAAGTTATCGATAGCTTCCAGCCTGACTATACTGATTAGGCACATGTGAGAATTATGATTGGTAGGTAGGATTTTTTAAAACATAAATATATATGTAAAGGACGTAGGTTGTATATTTGCAAAGTGCGCAGCAATGAGACCAAGTGAAGAAACATCATCCCATGTAAAGTTTGTATGAGAGTCAGTAGAGGCTGATTTTTCTCATCTCTGGCCACCGTGCAGGTTGGGGTTTCTTCCTGACAGACTAACTCAGGAGCTCGTATGCTTTTCTTCTAGGGGGGCTCTTGGTAATCCCTAGCTGTCTGTTGGATGAGGAAGCTTATTGCTCTCTCAAAAGGTTTCTGGCTTTCACTGATAGCCTTTTCTGCACAAATCCATTCCAGGCATGGGCACAGGTTGTTCTTTTTCTGTCTGGAGTATCCTAATTTATGTTCTTGCATTCATCGTTGCTTACAGTTCCTTCCTGGAGCACCTGAGCCATAGGCAGTGAATGGTCTGAGGAGACGATCTTGCTGTCTCAATGGCATTCGGTTGTATGTACAGTACAAGAATGGGATAGTGATATTTATGTGCTTAATCTTAATTCTCACTCTGCATTTGACTCGTGCCTCTCTGCCCACAAATGCTTCCCTGCCAGATTTATTGGCACACTCCCTGAGCAGCTTCCAGCGCCTGTGGTAAGACAAGACCACCAATAACGCTGTGGTTGGGATGTTTGGCCAGGAGCTGGCAATCCTGAACCTCAGTAATGAACAGAACTGCAAGAAAACCACTTAAAATAGACAGTATCACTTGTCGCAGGAAGGGGCAATTTTAGGAGTGGTATAAACCCGCTCTTGCCTAGTGCTCCAAACTTACCTGGGCCAGAAGAGGTAGGTGAGATTCGCAGCAGGAGTTACTTCCAGAACCGAATGGTGCTTGGCTTGAGTTAGGTTCTATTTTAGGAATTATAATTTCATTTTCTTTTGAGTCTCTTTTAGACCTGTGGCACTAAGGATATGCAGCAATACAGGTGGAGAGATGCAAAAGGTATTGGTGTCCTGGGGCATGGCAGTCTAATTGACACCTAGGCTGACCTGTAAAATTCTCTTGAGGTTTTGTCACTCAAGAGTAATGTAAGCCATTTCGAAACCAAGCCTCCCAACTCTTTTATATGCATCATGGGTCTTTATTTTTTATGCTTAGCTTCTGTCATTTCACAGAGCAATTAACCTCTTCTTCTCCTGTAAAGATTTTGATACTGCTCATTGTAAGAGAAATGTGTAAGAGAAATGAAAATAAGCATTTGTAATACAAACTTTTAACGATCTTGGTCTTTGTTGTCTTTGCTCATTCTAAGCTAGCAAGTTGTTATCAAAAGCACGGTATCAAATTCATTTTTTTCTGAAGTCCAGCGTATCAGCAAGTATAGTCCATTTCTGTAGTTGGAGTATTTTAATATCTCCCCCAGGTGTAACTCAGATATTTAGTATCCTTTGAGTGTTTCTGTCAGATTGTCTTAGCAGCAGCATCTCATCTCACCTTAAATTGGAAAGGCTCCTGCATGGAAATGTGAAAAGGCTGGAAGGCTGACGCTTAAAATAAAGAAGATAGAACAATCTTTTTGTAATGATTGCAGTGCCCATCAGTGCTGAGTGAATGAGAGCAGCATTACTAACAGCAGCACCGAAGGTTTGCTCTAAGGACACAGTTCATGGCAGGCAGCTGAGCGACTCTGCAGATGGATAACGCAGGGTTAGGCACACTTGTTGGCTGCTTCCCCACCGCCTCTTTTTTTCATCATACGGATAATCTTTTCCATAGCTTTCCTGAGAATAATTCAGCTAAACTTGCGCCATGCCTGAGGCAAAAAGGAGCTCCAGTAAAGCACGTGTAATGCAATAGAGAAATCAAGTAATTTCTCTTTTATGCCATAACAGAAGTTAGGCAACAGGGCAGGAAACAGGTAAAGAAACTTTATGGGTAATTATGGCTATTTTTCCCAGCTTTAATTTTGGGGAGGGACTTGGCTGATGTTTACGACTCAGCAGTTAGAACATTCCTGTCTGTACTGATAATAGCTGCTAACGGTAACAAATGCAGCCCCTCTTTGACTGCAATACCTCAGCAAACTTGCTTATCTGTAGCTGGGCTGTATTATGGAGCATCAGTGCCAGCTCTCAAAAAGGGGGTGTCTCTGATCTCCTTTGAAAAGTCTTTTGTTTTCATTGTTTGAGGAAGATGATCACAGACTCCCGTGTCAGCAGTTCGGCTTTTGTGTAGTGCCTAGCTGTGCAAACCAAAGCTTAAGTCAGGTACAGCTTCAGTGACAGAAGTTGATGATAATGTCCCTGATTAAGCTTTATAAATATTAGTCTCAGAAGACTTAATAATAATAATGTCCCTAGCTAACGTCGAAAACAAACCCCATCTGTGCACTTTCCAATGAAATAGAGTAAAACTACTAAGCTACTTCAACAGTTGCTTAAAGAAAAACAAAGTCTGGAATATTCAGTGAGTTTTTATGTAGTAACTCACACTTTCTCACGATTTGTTTTGCATTAGCTATCCTCTATACAGATACACTAATCAGTGGTAGAAGGAGAGTGAGTGTCCGCTAGAAATTGGAGAGTGGTGAAGGACACGCACGTGATTAAAACTACCTCTGCTGTAACAATCTCATGTGTAAACATTTCAGGATTCATGAGCACAGTGAATGTGTGGTCTGTACTGCTCAGATGGCCTTGGCAGGGTTGCTTGAAAATCGTTCTTAGCTCACCTGGATGCCTAGTCATGAACTAGTCACTGACAGAAGCGAGTGCAGGATGAAGTGCAGGAACACTTAATTTAATATTTAATTTAAAAATGTAGCAGCTAAGAAGAAAGAGTAGTGGTGCTCTTCTGTGTAAAACCTTTTATCCCTGGAAGTGGGAGATGTGGGTCAATTCCTTCCTCAGCCTGGCAGTGTTCAAAGAGATCTCCCAGGAGCGTGCCATGAGCAGTGGGGGTGGGGATGGTCATGGGAGAGTTCCCCAAAAGTTGAGTCGCTCTTAGAGGTTTCTATCTCTTCTATTTGAGGGCAAAATGAAGCCCAACGTGGCTGGCATTTGTGTCAGGATTTGTGCAGCCACGTTTGCAAGATCCATGATGCAAGAGAGCAAGCCCAGGGAGTGTGTCTCAGCTCAGCACCAAGGGTGCTGGGGAGGCGAGTCGAGTAAGTGCCAATCCTGCTCCCACTGTTGCTTCACGCTTCACCAGTGACCAGTGTGGGTGGGCTGAGCTGGGATGTGACATACAGGTGGGCAGCACTGCCTCCTTACCGCCGTTACTCCTCCTTCTCCTGCCAAGAAAGTGAAGAGTGGGGCAGTGATTACGTGCGACAGGAACGGCTCAGAGCAGGGAGCTGGCTGGGGGCAGGGGTGTCCTGAGCCCCCCGGACCACGTCCCTCCAGCGCCAGGGCATGGCAGGCTCGGCAGGGGTGTGAGCACGGCAAATGGGGTGCTAACAGCGAGGCTCATCCCGAATCTCAGTCCTCCAAACGACTTCTGGTATCGCACGAGCTTGTGAACCTCTTTGTAGCAGCAATTATATTTTAATATGGAAACTATCTCTTGGACTACATGTCCTTCTCTTCCCAGCCATGTAGCTCATGCGTCTCTCTTTGGATTAACGTAGCTTTTTTGTGATGGTTATAACAATTGCTTACAAGGAAAACAAACATTAGGAAGACAAGAGTGATAAAGTGAGTGATCTGTGCACATGTATTTGTGTGCCTACAGACACGGTCCAGTATTTAGGATTTTAGTCCTTTGATTTAATGAGCATAGCTTTTAAGAACACAGTTAATATGATGATGTATGCAAGCAATGGGAGCGTAGTTTCGGGTGATCACATTTGTCACGTTATGTAATGAAATTTCCTGTTCTTCTAAAGACCTTATTATCTGCCTCAGCATTAAGCATGTGTAACGTTATTGCTTAATGCTTGTAATGTTTGTTGCCCAGATGCCCCAGTCAAGATTGGGACCCCCACTGTGCTAAGTGCTGTATAAACATGCACAATTTAAGGAAAGATGTGACCTGAAAAGAGAGACAAAGGAGACAATAAAATAAATCTGTTTTGAGATGATACAGATTTGTGCTGTTCAACTGTTGTCATAAGTTGGTAGATGGCCTTATTTGTGCCTCAAGCCATCATTAATTATCTGACTCTTCTTTTTATAGGCAAAACAGAAAAGATGGATTTTGAGCAGTGATTTGGATTAAAAAAGGATATACATGTTTATCTTGACTAGCAAATTCAGTGTCGAACTAGCTTCTGGGCAGGAAGCTCAGAGACTTCTGGAGCATCTGGGAGCATGATCTGCTGGTAGAACAGGAAAGCGAGGGAGAAGCGTGGCAACACACACGAGTCAGGCATCCAGTGGAAATACTGATTTGATTTACTGAAACGCTGGGACTCAGTGGAAGGTTTAAGGGATAAATTCCACTGTATTTTAACTAGAATAATAGAATAGTTTGGGTTGGGAGGGACCTTTAAAAGTCATCTAGTCCAAATCCCTGCAATGAGCAGGGACATCTTCAACTAGATCAGGTTGCTCAGAGCCCCGTCCAGCCTGACCTTGGAAGTTTCCAGGGATGGGGCATCTACCACCTCAGTTGGGAACATGGGTTAGAAAAATTACTTTGAAAGATTATATTTTCCCTTGGTTGGAGAGATACTGCACAACACATACAGATCTCTCCCAGAGGAGTGGATGAGAGAGAAGGGCTGAGAAGTCTGCTATTACTGCGTTATGCAGTGCATGTCTGGTAGGAGTGAAGACCCAGTGATGCAGCCTGAAGCAGCAGCAGTAAGAGTGACAGGGAGTGTTGTGTTGAATTTTTAGGGGTGTCAGATAATGCAGGGAACAGTGAGGTTTCTGCTTTGGCATGAGTCATCCAAGGGAAGGTGTGCAGCGGGTAGGTAGATGCAAAATGGCAAGGAACAGTGATGGTCAGAAATACAGCCACAGCAATGCTTGAGAGCTGGTATTGTATCAAAAGGAAAAATTAAAATTACTGACAGTTTAACTGCAGACAAAACCACCAGATTAACGATACCATTTAAGATTGGTTTTGGGTTTTTTTCTTCTAAAATTCCAAGTGTAAGCAAACTAATTAAATCTGGGAGGTTATTTTTTTTACTTGATTTCAAAACTTTTAAATGCTTTATTTAGTTAGATTCTGGATATGAAAGTACTTGCAGATCCATTGACTTAAAACAGGGACAAAAAACTTGAGTGCAGAATTTGGAAAGTTTTTTGCAAGAGTGCTTGTCACTACAATAACTGTACTACCACAAAAAGATGGTTGTTGTTTTGTCAGTGTGACTTAATTTTCAGTGCTTAACACACCCTGAAATTTAATTTCACTGTTTTCTGCCAGCAACAGGGACTAGTTAATTTTTTATTTTGTTCCATCTTTCCTTCTGGCTACAAATACATCTCAGAGAGGCTGCCAAAGTTTAAATAATCATGATGTTGATCAGTGATTTCTTATTTATGGATGGTTTTTCTTTTCCATTTGACTATTCATTTCATTTAACGAATTTGTTTTTGTGACTCATTTGTTCATTTGTCTCAGAGACAGGAGCATAAATAAGGGGAGAAAACAAAACTGAGCTCTTTGAAACAGAAATCTGTGCAGTGTCTATCTGGAAATGTGGGAGAGAGGCTGAGATACAAGGACACCAAACCTCATCAGCCTCTGTTAGTTGTTCCAACTACAGAAATAAGGATGACATACAGAACTTTTAACAGGAGACACTCCTCTGTCTATTTTAACATTTAATAAGGGTGCATCAATCTGAGATAGGAAAAAGAAGAATTTTGCTGTAAAATCTACAATATTGCTGAAAACAGAGACTAGAAGTAGCGATGGAGAGAGCCACTAGTGATACAAGAGTTCTGCTATGATAAACTACTAATTCTTCCTTTATCTGATCTGTGGCGCCTGGCTGAGTCGATAATTGATGTTCTATATAGAAATAATTTTTTCTGGAAAATATTAGGAATGTTGTCTTCTTTTATTTTAGATGAGGAAGCAAAGAATATTTCTCTGGCAGTGATGGTGTGTGAGGAGTCAACAGTACGTTAGAAATATTAATAATGAAAAATGTACAAGTGTAGTACTCTATCAGTATCAGTTCATACTGACATCACCCAGTTACCTTTAGCATTTTAATGTATGGGAATGGACCTGAAAGGACCACAATTTTTTTGTATTTTAAAAATATTATTTGAAGTGTTATCTGAAATTTTCTTATGAAAATTAGATTCATAAAGAAATGCCTTCACTTTTTAAAAGGAGGAGATTTAACTCCTCTTGAGCCCTGGAGGTTAATATAAACGATTTATTTGGACTTTCAAAGGCCTTTGACATAGTGTCTCATAAAGTTATTAAAAAGCTACTCACCTGAAGCATCATCATGGATTGTAAATTAAAGTCGAATGAAGATTAAAAGATTGATTTTCAACATGACAAAATGTTATTAATTGTTTGTCCTGGGTGTTTCTGAGGACAAATCAGAAGTGGCCAGAAGGAAAATACAAAACATGGTTTTGTGAAAAGAGTAGTACAGAGAATGCAAGTGATAGTAATGTATTATCTTACATTGCTGGTCATACTGTGTTTGGCTCTGGTAGCCTCATTTTTATAAAGAAATAGGAATGTGAGAAGGTAAGGAGGTGATAAGAGGTAAGCGAGAGGCTTTATGAGAGAACACTGTATTTTCTTCTTGTGGTTTAGACATCTAAAGCAAGTAAGAGACGTTCTTCTCTTCTTTTAGTTTAGAAAGGGAACAAACAATGTGGTAGAAATAGCGTGGTAGAAGCATACCTAGTAATTGATGCTAGAGGGAAGATAAATTTGTAGCTCAAAATGAAAATCCAGGTGGGATTCACTACTATAAGTCATCACTGAACAAAATGAATAAAATGCTCGTCTTCCCGAATGTGTGTCTGTGAACAGCAGTGTTGTGAAGCTTTTCTCTTTTATTTCCTCCACAAGGAGGGAGCTCTTTCCAAACTTGATATTGCTGCAATATATTTCAAGGCAGGGAGAACTTTTGGACCTTGTTTTCAGAAAAGTAATTTAACCTGCTTTTAGCTGTAGGTTTTGTCCATCTGATCACAGCAAATTCTGGTGTATTTACCCATATAGGGTGTTTTGTTTCTCTGAAGCATCTGGTATTGGCCACAGCTGGAGGTGAGATCAATGTTTCTCAGACTCAGCTGTGATGCTTTTGAGCTCAAAGGGGTGGTAGATCGGGAAGCTTGTGGTGCCTTATGAGTCAATAGTCAGCAAGATATCAGCTGTCTCTGGCTTGGCAGCATCTCAGCTCCTCCAGGATACAGGACCAACTGTGGTGACTGGCTGCTCACGTACGGAGTAGCCAGCAATTGCAGAATCTATGCCAAGCACTGGTGGACAGTAGGGCTGACCTAGTTTTCAGGATGATCAAAATATGGGGAATCGGGTAGAGGACTGAAGAAGAGGATTCGTGGTGAGGAGGGAAGGTCAGAGAAAAAGGGGTGGACAGAATAAAATCCAGAGGGACAAGTTTTAGAGAAAAGGAAAAAGAGAACCACATAACTGAGGGAATAAGCAGTCTGAAGGAAAGCAGCACAGTAAGGCAGGAGGACAGACAAGCTGAACATCAGGCACTTTTGTGGTAAGTAATTCACTTCCAGTGAATCCCTTGTTTCCTCAAACGCTCTCCAGTTTCCTAGGACTCACTGACTGAGTGCTTTGAACACATTTGTGTAAGGTGAGGAGATGAAACATAACCTAAGTTTCTGTTCAGATGTACTTTAAAAATGTTTAAAACAGTCAGTTGGGTCTTAATTGATTCATCAATAACTCGTGGCTCATGCTTAGTTCAGTAACAATCAGTGGTTCAAGGTCTAAATTTCAGATGGACTGTTTCTGAGATTAGTTCATGAACCTTTGTACTGTATTTTGTCTGTTACTCAAGAAGCTCCAAGTTCCAGCTTTTCTGAATAGAGTCCTCAATGTCACAAGCCTGTTTTTGAAATGACATAGAAGTGTCTTATCTGCCTACTTGTATGGTGGGGCTTTCAGATACTTGTTCATCTCGCAGGTGTGAATGAAACGAGTGAATAGCTGAATTGGTATATGCTGTCTCTGAGAAGTGTGTCTCACACTATTATTCATTTTGCAGTGATGGCAACTTATGGTGCTCAAAACCTGCAGACTGTTGCATTGTACACATCTCTTCAGTTGGCAAATATAACAGCAGCAGTATTTAATGCGTATGGACGCCATGGAGGACAATTAGACTTTAATACTCATTCTGTTTCTTGTATTGACAACTCAGCCATAACTTTGAAGGAGTGCTTTCTAATTAACCTGGTGCCTACAAGCACTTAAGATGTAGTTGTTGATGTATTTTTGGTCTTGGTTGGTAGACATATCTGCATAGGAAGATCTGTAGTTAAGGGGGAGGGAGAGGGACAGACTGGATAGCTGATGTGATGACAGGTGAATAGCTGCTCAATGTCTTCTTTCTATTTCCTCAGCATGATGCTGAACTTCCCGTAAAAGACTGTAGAACAAGAACCTGCTATGCCATCATTGCAAACTAAAACTTTACCCTTGCAAAAATACAGAAGACTATTAAAATTGACAGAGACTGTGGAAATCTTTTCCCATTTGCATTAAACTTTGTATAATCCCCAGTTTCCTGAGCAAGGGCTTCATCTCTTTGTTTTGACTTTTGTTATAGGAAAAAAAAAATAGAGGGAAAGAAATTTCACTGGTATACAACCCACAAAAATGCAGGCAGATGCATTGACTCCTGCAGTTGGAATGGAGTGATAGCACATGCTGGTATCTCCACGTGTGGAGGAACAGGGAGGGATATAAACTGGCTGCCTCATTAAGTGCAGCAACTCTCTTGTGGTGCCTACAGCTCACGAGCAGTTCGTTCACTGCCATATCAGTGCTAGCTCGATTTTAAAGCAAGCATGGATTATATGGGCTGTATAATCATAGCTCTGATTGTAGAGTAAACCCTCTAGTTTATCAAGACAACTTCTAAGTCATGTAATTGCTCTTGGAAATTATTCTTTTGCATTGATGGTGTCCTTCCAAATGATCAAGCTCATTTCAGAGTATTGTTTTTTGTGGCTTAATGAACTGCATCCATTTGATTCAAATGTTGTCCTTATAAACTCTATGCAGTATGTTGATACTTATCTTTTGATTTATTAAAATGTGCCCTTTTTATTGTTTTCCTCACAGTCATAAACAATAGCTTTGTATTGTTTTACATTGTTGTGATTTAACCCCAGCCAGCAACTAAGCACGACGCAGTCGCTCACTCGCTCCCCGCCCCCCACCAAGTAGGACGGGGGAGAAAGTCAGAAAAAAGAAGTAAAACTTGTGGGTTGAGAATAGTTTAATAGAACAGAAAGGAAGAAAATAATAATTATAATAATAACAATAATAAAATGACAATAATAATAAAAGGATTGGAATATACAAAACAAGTGATGCACAGTGCAATTGCTCACCACTCGCTGACTGATGCCCAGTTAGTTCCTGAGCAGTGATCAGCCCAGGTCAACTCCCCCCGGTTTATATGCTGGACATGACATCACATGGTCTGGAATACCCCTTTGGCCAGTTTGGGTCAGCTGTCCTGGCTGTGTCCCCTCCCAACTTCTTGTGCCCCTCCAGCCTTCTTGCTGGCTGGGCAGGAGAAGCTGAAAAATCCTTGACTTAGTCTAAACACTACTTAACAACAACTGAAAACATCAGTGTGTTATCAACATTATCCTCATCCTAAATCCAAAACACAACATTATAGCAGCTGCTAGGAAGAAAATTAACTCTATCCCAGGACAATTATAATAAAGGGTGTGAGAAGTTTAAAAAGTCCTCTGTATTTCTGCAGCATTAGTAAAAAGGTCTTGAGAATGCTTCATCAACAGACTCTGATAAAACACAGTCTGCTGCTGGTTGCATGTCCCCATTAGGTGTTTGGGTCACCAGTGGTTTACTCGTGAGAAGTTTCATGTGTTTTCACCTGAGTGAGTTCTCATTTACAAATTTGTATCTGAGGAGTGTTTTCTGTTGACTAGCATTGCCTACGTTGCTGTTTCTCCCGGCACATAAATTATGCATAATACAGGCCACCGATCACAACTTTAAATGAAAAATAGGCAATAGTGAATAGTTTTCTGACTGACCAGAAGGTTGAAGTCTGTATTTGAATTTGTCAAAGAACTCACTGATAGACCTACTGTAATCACAACCAATTTGCAAATGGTTTGTGAACAGAAACTGGGCTTTCTTCATCAGGTATCTTATTCATGATGAATAAGTCAATCAGCTCTAGTATTGTGAGGCAACTTGTACTGATTATTGCAGTGTGTAAGAAATTCTCACTGGTTTGAATGACTTTTTGCCTGCTCAAATCTGTGTGAAAAAATACTGTCTACGTAGCTGTAGTTATATTCATACTTTACAAGAACAACTTAAGAGTAGAGGGACAAGCTTACATAGGAATAATAGGCTGAAACTGAGCAAAAGAAAACTAAGGATAGATATCTGCAAGTAACTACCAACAGTAATCTGAAGGTTACAGATAACTCCAAGAGAAGTATCTTTCATAGCTTGAATTAGACTGGACAAGTAATTAATGAGAAGCAAAACTGTATTAGCAGAATAGGAAAGATAGACCATTCTCATCTTTATTCAGGGCAATCTTAAGCACATATTGCTGCTCTAAACGTCATATGCATTTTCTGGTTTTGAATTACCTTTTCTGTGTAGGCATTGGTTTCTTCTTTAGGTAACTTAATTAAAGTTAAAGCTTAGAAATATTATATATTGCAAGAAGGCAAAGCCAAGTATCTAGATGCTAGAACTGTTCAAAGGAGTTATCTGTTATTATGCTATCATATAGGAATAGTTCATCAAGTTTTGGTTTGTTAAAAATAGATGATAACTTGCACATATTATTACTAGCTGCTGCCATAGCACTTAGGTGAAAAGCTATCCTTTGAACTAATGAGTTACTATAGGAAGAGGTAAGATCGTTTTAAAGGACGTTAGATACTGTAATAAGAAAGAACTCTTTGGAATATTTTTATGGGTCACTACAAGTATTATCTTTGCATAAGGCAACATGACTCCTTTTGAAAAGAAAGTGTTTCTTCAAAGGTTAAAACTCTATTGACAGCTTCTATGATTCAATAAGATTTTTCTTCAAGATAAGGTCTACATAATTTCAGATATTGTATGATTCCCTCTGGATAAATGAATGTCAGAAAATGGAAAAGGCTCATTTTCTAAGCCTGAGTAGCAATTTTGTTATTATGCTGTCATATGGATAAAGTACTTGCCATTCTGAATTGTGCTGGCTCTTAGGAAGCAAAATTTGGGCCAAGATTAATGAAATAAACCCAAATAATATTTGTTTTCTTGGACATTCTATTGACATTCCTAAACGGCCTGTCAAATCTCTTTCCTAAGATCATTAGCTAGCTGATATAGTTTGATCTCTCATTTGAAGAGTCCAACATTCAAAACTGCCCTCCTCCTGGCTGTAAATTGCAGAACCTTCTGAAGGACCAGAGCCTCGTCGTTGGGGACCACTCTCTCAGTAGCCCTCCTTTCAGAGGATGAACAGTCCCGGATACATTAAAACATTTTGGAGAAGTCAGCAAACTGTATTCATAACTTTAGGAGTTGTAGTAGACAGTTGTAGCAGGCTGGGGCTCCAACCAGGGATAAGTTGAAGACGTGTGAGAGGTTAGTCTGTCCTGGCAGCTGGATGCTGAATGCAGACACTGCCCCACTGTGCTGCCCAGATGTGCAGAAGAATAGGAACTGGATTCAGAAAGGATCAGTGCCCACAGTGACTTAAAAACTGTAAAGCCAAGAGGAATTAATGGTTTAATTAAAAAAGCGAATTGCCGTCATGTCTGTTGGCTCTACAGGGACCTGAGACAGGCCAGAGAGTGCCTAGCTTCAGCAGCAAGGAGGAGTTGAGATTAAATCAGCCCTAACTGCCTGGATTTCATTGTATTTCTTCACTCTGCCATTGAAGTAACATGGATGTTGTTAACACAAACCACATGCATCTCTATACCGAGTCTAGTTGGAGTGCATGAGGACTAAAGTTGAGGATGTAATATCCATTGGACGTGGAGGGCAGGATCATTGGGATGTAGGGCAGGAGGAGGGGGTATGACTGCAGTGTCAAAGTGACTCTTGCTGGTGCTGTTAAAAATGTCAGGGTGGTCATAAGGATAAAAATACCAGAGCACCAACTTGTTACAGGTAGAAGTGTGTTAGAATATTGATGTCAAGTAAGCCGACATGCAGTTGCGTGTGTGCACCTTTGTATGTGCAAATGCTTGTGGTAGAGGCTACAGATACATGCATATTATTTTTTTTTTCAGGAATATCTAATGCCTGTATGCACATATGGAGCAAAAATATTTATCTATAGGGGCTTGCATGATGCATCCAGGATAAACCTATGAGGCACAGGGACAGAAAAACCAGTACTGGGTATGGATTCTTGCTCGTATTGTCAAGAAAGCTTTTGAGGTCAAGAAAGGGCTGAGCATGGAATTTAACTGTACACTGAAACCAGAAAGCTTGCATGACAGTATAATTCAAAATAAGAGCTCTTAAAATGAAATTTGCCCTTTGACTGTTATTATTTAACACTTACAGCATGTATTTTTAAAGTTATCTCATACTTGTCTTACTGTAGTTCCCCTGTAGAGCTATGGCATAACGTGATACGAACCTTTTAGTGGGCTGTACCAAAGCAGAGCATGATCCAGTATAGCAGGACATCTTCAGAGAGAAAACCAGATGTCCTGGTGTACCAGTATGGCTGATAGAAACCGAGGCATGGCATGAAAAACGGAATCCAGTCATTTCTAGTTTTCCATTAAACCTTACTATAATGCTGAAGTTAGCACTTAGCTGTACAGAAGGAACACGAAGTTTTGACAGTTTTTTTCTCACATTTCTTGTGAGACGTAGGAAACAATGCATGTCTTTGTGTTTGCACTGGCCTAAGGGCTTCAGTGACAGTCTAATAAAGCCTAAGGGTAGATTTCTTATTAGAAAAGCTTTTCCTTTTCCTTTTTTTTTTAAAAGATTTTTGCACAATGGAAATATTTTTTCTAATCTTCAATGCAAGTTTACAAGCATCTTTCCCCTGTGCTTTTATTCTTTGCACTTGTTTGGATCCTCTGAACTTTCTGATATCTTCTGCAATTTTTCCGGAGTTTGGCTGGCCTTCCAGCAGCAGATGTGAGTCCAGCAGCTGCTTTATTATCAGAACTGAAGATGTAATTCTGCAAAGTACATAACTTCAGTTATTTAACTATTCTGATAGAAGTGGGTTTGTTTTACAGTAACTCAGAGGCACATGAAAGGTTAAACCTCTCTCAGGTGCTGCTGAAAAGGAGTCTAGGGAAAGCAGAAGGAAGGGAGGGGACTCTTGCTTTCTTTATTTGTTTCCTCCTACTAAGTTGCATTTGTAGGTGATGCCTAGGTATTTGCATTAAAAAGCTGCTACTTCAGAAGGAAGAGAAAGCTCATTCTTTTCCCTCTTTGTGTCACATTACTAAGTCTCTGCCAGCCAGAAGAGGTGTGTAGTCATACCTACGTGCAGGACGGGTGCATGACACAGTTCTATATGGGGAGTAAGAGCATTCATGGCAGATCTAAACAACTGTTTTATGTATGACCAGTAAGTTGGAAGCTCGAGATGGCCAGGTCATATGGCATTTATTTGCAGAAGGCGGTAGGACGGCAGGCAAACCAAACTTCCCGCTTGTTTGAAATGGCAAGGCTGTGCATATGCAAGGCTCCCCGGTGGAGTGGTGACCCTCTGGAACGTGACCCAGGGCCTGGCTTCTTATATTTGAGTTTAGTAAATAGAGGGTTGCAGCTTCACGTATTGTTGCCAGGCTTCCCAGTGCGTGCAAAGGGACTGTGTGACTGGTCTCCCTGCTGCTGTGATTGGCATCCCCTCCCACCTTACGATGCTTGTTAAAAAGCTGCTTTGATGTACCAGTAACTGGAACATATATGGACAACCTGGCTGTAGTGCAAATAATATAAAAATCAAACCCAGACTTGGCCAGTAAACCCCAAGGTTTAGTTAATCACCAACTACAGCCCCTGTGAGTCTCGGGTACTGTCAGACCTTATCAGATGTTTGCTGTGTTTTAGAAAGATAAGAGTAGTTGTACTAGATCAGAGCAGAGATCCACCTAGCTTGGTATCCTGACTCCAGCACCGGCCAGAAGATCTGTGAGGACGTGTATAAGAGCAGAGAAAAATTATTTTCCCTAGTATTGCCCCTGGTTTCTTGTGCTCTGCAGTTTAGGATTTTCTTGAGCCAGGGATTATAACTTTGTATATATAAGCCTTCAGCACATATTCCATGACTTTTTCTAATTACTTTCAATATGGTTTATGAATAAAAAAGATAATTATCCCATTACTTCTGAATTTTTGAGGCATGTTTCATTTTCCTCCAAGCAAAATTTAAAGTTTAGAGCATTGCAAAAAAAACCCCAACAACCCAAAACCAAAAACAACCAATCACACAAAAAAACCAGAAAACCCCACAATTTGTAAGTTTTGGCTGAAACCTAAGCCTATTTAACCTAAATAAGATAGGCAAGTAATTTAGCTAGAGTGCTCTGTTTTTTTTTTATTGAGATCAGAAATACCTTCTAGAAAGCTATTTCCTATGCGCACTGAGAGCAAGACGAAGCATCAGTGTGTTGATTTATCTGGGTTCCCAAAATGTGCCTGCAGCAGTCTGCAGCGTTACCCATCTCTGTTGCTTCATGGTCACTAGAGGCAGTAGTTAACTTTGGGAAAGGGAAGAGGATGCAGAGAGAAATGTGTGGATTGAAAAGGACGAAAGAAAGGAACCAGGCAATGATCTGAGGGGAAAACCTCCTTTTCTCACTAAGCTCATAGGACCGGTCATTGTTCTGATCTAACTTCTCTGAAGAGCGAGAGCCCTCCAATATACTCCGAAAAGAGTGGAGTGGTTTGGTGGAGCAAATGCATTCAGAAACAAGCTGTTGGCCAAGAAGAACAGTGAGGAAATGTGAAGAAATAAAAACAATGGAAACCCCATAGAGTAGCTTCCTTCTTTGACAAGTGATATTTTCCTTGTAAGAAATGTTTACCTTTTCCCTTTCCCTGTTCTTTCGTGGGAGAAATGGGGAGGGATGAGGACAGACTCGGGCACGGCTGCTGCTCTTCCCGAGGGCAGCCTGGCACTGCTCCTGGTGGTAGCAATTTCCCCAGAGCTCGCACTGCCGCCTTCACGGCCTTCACCCTTTCCTCCTGCTTCCCCTTTTTCCCTGGATAGGTGGCCCTTTCCTTTTCAGGCAGCCATCCCCTGCCCTCCCCACAAGCTTGGGCATCTCACCTGAATTGGTGTCCCAGCACTGAGCCAAGATTGCAAAAATGGCTTGGAGGGTGGCAAGAGGTGGTGCTTCCCAAAGCCCTGGGCAAGCTGGCAGGAGGGGAGCTTCTGGCTCTGTCCAAATCTCTTTGCAGGTGCTGTGGTCTTCTCCTTCCTGCCCCACCCCTCCCATGGCATCGCTTTTGTCACCGCGTACTGTCATCAGGAACCGCAACTGTTGTTTTATTTGATGCAGTCTTTGACTAATGAAGAATTATGGAAGAAAATTGAAAAGCATTAAATTTTTCTGAAGTGTTCGGGTGTTAATATGGTGAACGTTCACCGAAAAGCTTCAGCTGAGGATTTGCTGTTCAATTAAAAAAACCCCAGCAGTCAGTATTACTCAACACTGGAGCATTTCTCAGGTTCCTTGTTTGGCTGCAAGCCCCAGGCATGTCTTAACTTCATATTAAGATGAGGTGTTTGTCTAGCAAGTGTCCTGTCTACATTCTTCTCTTTTCTTATCTTCTTTTCTTTCTTGCCTCCTCTCACTTGTTTTTTTCAGACACAAAATTCAGCTTGTGCCCTGGATGGGAGCTTTTGCTCTCTCTAGGTAGTTGCCAGTCGGAGTAACCAGCAGCTGGATGCACTGGACATCAAAAGAAGTGTCTGGATGCATTAAAAAGCAACTTCTTAAAAAGCCCACCAAGGTTAATGCGTTTTCCTCTGGCAATTGCAAATTCATTTTGCTCTCCTCTTCCCCCTCCTCCCAACTTGTGTCATTTTAATCAAGTTTCTGTAAAATACTGTTCTAAATTGTTATATGCTGTGAGAGTTATTATTGGTTACATGTAGAACGTGAGAAAGGAGATGGGAAGCTGATTTTTGCTATTGCCATGGGAGACTGTGTCCAACTTTGTCTTAATCCTCGACACACAAGGTCACTAAGCAGAGCATTAACATTTGATAAGCAAAGTAGGTACAATATTACCTTTGAAATGGGTAAGTGATTGGAAGCTGAAGCACAGCCATCTCATAACCAGACTGGCCTCAAAGATGCAGTGTTTAAGGGGAGGGGGCAAGCCCTGTTTTGTACTGGTCTGGCCATAAATTTTGTTATTACTTAAAATGCATAATTTTTGAATGCCTGAATGTCTTACTGAGTACATTCATTAAAGCTGTGTTGCTACCTCAGTCAGCCTCTAAATATCCTCAAACATCCTAGCAATCATACTTATACACTGCCTCTGCTTGCTGATGTGCTAATATAAGACTTTAGCTGTCATTTTGATATTTTAATGTTAGTCACTACACAGCTCACAAATATTTAGAGAAATCCTTAATGTCAAACCTTCCTCCCACATAACAAAGATAATTTAATATTACTCATTATATGTTTGTTGTTCACTGCTTTAGCTCTCTATAAATCCTTATCTTGATTTTAAAATCATCTTATGATGCATTTGTAACAAATTTCTATTGATCTCACTTTTGAGTAATTTCTTTCACAATGGCAAGGGTAATAATCATATTTATTTTGGCACATACATTCAGTATTTATCCTCCCTGCTGTGTAAACACACAGAGAGCTGGTATTGGGAAGATCCTGTTTTTTCCCATGTACGTGCCTGACAAATACCAGGTCATAACCAGTTGAAACACCATGAAGAGTGTTTCCTGAAATAATTGACAGGGACAGAAATTCTCCCCGCTGGGTGTAAGTGCTCGGGTCTGATATAAAACAACCCTCTCCCCTCCCCAAACGGCAGAACCCATCAGCAGTTTGCCTTCTAAGTTTTCTTGCCCCGGTGCAGAGAAAGGTCAAGAAAGGCCGTGACCCGTGGTCTGGTAGGACATGCAGACCCTCCAGACTTCCTAATGAGCAGATCGCCTGACCAAAGGTTCCTCTTCCGAGCACCAGGCTTCGGTGCAGGGCTGCCCAGCGACCCCCAGCAGCAGCCGCTTTGGTCCTCTTGAATCTTAATTAAGAAGGTTCAGGCCACAAGCGAGAGGTTGAGGAGATGAACTTGCTAAGGCAGCAAAACCTGGGAGCTTTCAGGTTGCGCAGTTTTGCAGGGAAATGTGTGTGTTGATGGCAAGACAGTCCAGGTTTTTAAGAACTCGGCAAGCAGCCAAGAAAGTCGTGCCTTTAAATTCAGTCTCTGGTATTTTCCCTGCAGATACAGGCAGCCCATTTCACCTTTTCTATGTTACTCACCCTACGTGCAGCACGGGGATAATATCTAGTTGGTATTGTTACAGGGTGTGTTGGTTAGCATGAGGGGAGATGAGAAAAGCCAAGTAATAGTAGGTTAATTTTATTAAGCTGTCCTGCTTCCTTCTCTATCCACCTGAGATTTGTTTCACATGCACCTAGCTAGATGCTTTTTCATGCATACAAACAATTTATACAACAGAAATTTACAGTCTATTAAAGAAAATTTACAACCTATTAAAGAACAAAGAGAAACATCTTGGTGTAAATTTTCCATGCTGTTGTAGCAGCATATTTGTTTGCACGGATATACATCACAGAAAAAGCTTTGGTTTTTTGTATAGTGTTTTATAGTGTTCTAAGAAACAACTGGAGCCAAACACCTATAATTTAATTAAAATCTTTTGTTGCCAATTCATAATATCATTTTTATTTTTCTATCTGAGCGGAATAATCTATTCATAAATTTTCCTCATGACATGTCAATTTTTATCTTGTATTATTATTATTTACTGGCATGCGTGCCCAACTCCCACCTTGGTTCCTAGTCCCTACCATCTGACATCTCTGTAGCATTGCTGCTGCCCTTGTGAACAGCACACCAGTGCTTTTTTTTTTTTTTTTCCACTCCCAGTACTGTCACCTCCCCTATGGCTTTTAGTAAATGGCTTTTCCTGCTAAACCTTCCAACACCCTTACCAACTGTTGCTTTGTTGTTTTTATTCCTACCACACATCTAATCCTGAGCAACCTTATTTTCTGCCCCACTGCAACCAGGTCAAATCCTGCCAAAAATCCCAGTGCAGCAATAAGAACAGAGATGCTCATTATAAGCACTAGGGCAATAAAGTTGTTTTAAAATACTAGATAATACTGAATGTCAAACCTCTGTAGAATGCCAGCTTGACTAAAATTTGTTCGATAAGACTTTAGTTTACTTTGGTTATTTCTTTCTAAAAGTTTGAGCTGTAGTTCATTGGAATAAATCTTTCCTTTTACTCCTGCATGCTTTGGAAACTGTCCCTAAGTGAGGTACAGAGTTTGACTTAGCCAGGGAAAGTGATGGTATTTTTGAGCTTTAGTGGAAGGAGAGGAAAGTCCATAATGGAATTTCCTATATAGTATTAACAACAGGTGGCTAAAGAAAAAAGTTTTCAGATTTGCTGTGCATTAACTCATCCTCTTGTGAGGCTGTTAAAGAATTTTCAAACATAGGTTTCTCTAGGTTTGCTTTATTAACAACTCAGAGTTGGGCCACTACCACAGTGAATGGCAAAAGATAACTCAAAAACGCCTTCTGTATATATATGATTTTACGAAACAATATGCAATTGATGATTTGTCAAAAGAAGTTCCAGGTGTTCTTCCACGAACTCTCAGTTCTCTATTCTCCAATGGTTTCAAAAGTCCAATACATTTTCCTGTCTCAACTGATTCTTATTGTCTTGTCCCGGTTCTTCTGAAGTGAGTGGTCGTAGGCAGAAGGTCTCTGGTCACCACAGTCACTTATCTTCTTACACATCAAAGATCGCCTTTGAATTTCTGAGAATCACTCAGGTTGTTCTATTAATTCATCTTACTCTAAAGTTAATCACTTGCTCTTATCTATTCTTATGTCTCAGGTCTAAGATGTATGATCCTTTTTCTGTTGATTCAGCTTGACTGGGTTTTAAGCCAGCCATGGTGAGGGCTACACAAGGGACAAATAAGCAGCTTATGCATATTGTTTTATAAGCACCTGCATTCTATTAATCACATCTAAACCAATCTCTAATCATTAGTTATATGTCTGATATGAATAGTCTTAGAAACAATGAGGCTTAAAGCCTAGTTCCTTTTACAGAGGCTAATAGGCAGGTCAGTAGGAATTAAGTCCTGGTTTCACTGAGTAGTTGTGGGTTGACAACAGGTTTTGAAGCAGAGACTGCAAAACCAAATATTTTGCCACCTGGTGTTTTCTGGAAGAAGAATTATTTTGGGGCTTCCACAATTCCACAATGCTGTGACTTTCTTGCATGTGATTCCTTGACTTTCAATGACTGTTTTCTACACAGACGAGGGCACGTTATTAGTTGTAAATTCTTTCAAGCTATTTTAAATCTATTTTTGTTTGTAATCATCTTGGATAAGTTTCACTATATGTTTTCTTGTTTGTTCATATTAGATTGTAAATTGTAGATGAAAGATGACATAACTTATTGGAAAGTATTTCTATCCTAGCCAAAAATTCTCTGCAGCTGCCCATAGTAATTGGAAGAATTTACCTTATAAGAAAAGTCCGAGATGGGTGAATGACTGAGGACAGATAAAAGCATACCTATTTATTTTTTTTTTTAATATAAGATGATATGAGTGACATGTTATGTTAGGCATAAATAGTTCTGAAAAATACTGTTTGGAGTTCTTTATCATTTAGTAGCGTAATAACACAATATGTAGAGGTGATATTGCTGTGATAAAAAGGTGAAGCAACAAATCCTGCAAGCTCTTCTGATGAAAAAGGAACTACATATTTCATCCTAGCATCCATCCTGGTATCCACTCAGATGGGGGTAAAATACATAATTTAAGTCTTTGATTAAAAGTGAAGATAAAATAAACCAAAATATTAGGAGTGAGGGGAATACATAAAGGACAAAGTCTGAGTATATGGATTTGAAAGACCAGACCTCAAGAAAAACATCACTCTCTTCCTTAGGATTTATATCCTGGATGAAGCTAGAAAAGCCACTTTCTTTCAAGAGCAAAAGGATAAGATTCCAGTGTAAGATCTGCATACGCATCAACTTATTAACCAAATTTTTACAGGGTTTCCTTGTAATCAGAGTTGGGTTTCCGAAGTGGGTGTATGAAGAAGGGCAAAAAGGTCCCAGCATGCTTAATAGCCCAAATGGTGGAGACAATGCAGGGATTTTGGTATTCAACATGAGATGCTCTGAAAGAATGCTGAATCCATGATATGTGTCCCGTTGGCTGCATAGTGCCCATCCTTCTCGTTAAGTTCTGCAAGCAACCAGTTTGTACTTTGCAGCCTGAGATTCAATTAACTGTCTTATTTGTGACTGCTCAAGTTAAAATGTTACGGTGTCTTCATAAGATTATTGAGCCATGGTACTTGACTCTTTGTCCTTCTATTAATACTACATTAAAAATTACATACAGTTGTCCAAACAACTTTAGGTATATAGCATATATAGGTATATGACCGTGTTTTTTGAAAGTGTATAATGTAAGTGGGACAAAGGATTAAAGGTGAAAGCTACTTTGACAATTACTGATAACGATGTTCTAGTGTTTCTACCCTTCCAAGTAGCTGACCTCTGGAAGGTGGGAATTGATACTTCATTTCTTGTTTTCCTCATTGGGTGGTGGGGTGTATGCGTGGTGGTGGTGATGTGGGTGCACCACACCTAACTGACCTTGGAGCCTGCTTTTCCAATGGTCTGAATTCCTTGGAAGAGGCACTCAGCATCGCCACTACCACCTGTAGCTCAAGATCTTCAGCTCTCCAAAGGAAATGATGTTGAATTTTCTCTTTCTGTGGAGCAGTCTCCTTGGATAACTTAGATGTGTGGGCCTCAGAGGAGACTTTAATAGCCCATTTGCCCACCATGAGGCAGGATCAGCTACCTGAATGCCAAGAATTTTTGCAAGGTTTTTTCTGAGGTCTAAAAGGAAACCTTCTTGCTGCAATTTACATGCATTATTGCTTGCTCCATCTACCATAATCACAGAGAACAGATTTTTCTCCTCCTCACTGCAGAAACTTTTTACATATTTGAGACTACTCAGTCATTATTTTTTTTACAGCTTAGGCAACCCTAGTTCTTTCGTGCTTTCCAGCTTTCAGGTTACTTTTGTGGCTATTCTTTAGATCTGGTTACTCGACATCTTTCGTCTGGTATGACCCCTGAAACTGGATCCGGTGTTCCAATGGGAGCTTTTGTAGCACTAAACAGAGGCACAGAACTACTTGATGTATCTTCTGGGCTACATTTTTATGATCTCATCCCAGGATGGTATTGGGTTCTTCCACAGCAGCATGATTTTGTGAAAAAGCAAAAAAACCACCAAGACTAGAAGAAGTTAGAGAAGACAGCAGTGGTGCTAGTAATAGAAAGGGCAGAAACTATCTGGAGAACCACACCTGAAGCACAACTTTCTAAGATCCAAAGCTAGATGTGCGGGCAAGCTGGGTCCAGGTTAGAAAAGGAAAAGCATATGCATTCCTGAACAGGGATTCACAAGTGCCATTCATGAAAGGAAATGGCTCCTTTCTGCAGCTGAAAAGGAGACCCATGTGACAATGACACCTGGCGATGTATCAGAAGCCAAAATTCAAATGTTAATAAAATTTTACTGAGACTGAGCTGTTGAGTAAAGAAATCTTTCAACTGTTTTCCCACAGGCTGCAAACTTAGCTATAAGATGGGACGCTGTGGTGACACCCGTGCTTTGTGCAAAGGAACAGTGTGAGCCGTGCTCAGGGTATAATGAGCCCAGCTCAAATAAGCAATCAGCACACTGCTTTTCAGGTCTAGGTCTCTCAAATCCTAACCCTATTCATTAGCATAGAGCTCAGAGGTCCAATAAATTAAGAATAACACATTTGATTGTACCAGTAGCATTCCTTACTGTGTGTGATTGTCTGTTTTGGAGGTGTTTTGCTTTGCATTATTTCACGCTCAACAGGCTTAGGGAGCTGCTGTTTCATAAGCCTCTCTTAGCTCCCTCTTTAACTCACTGGCTTCAGCGCTTCTGAGATAGACCAGTCCAGCTGCAAGACAAGTACCGACTTGGCATTTCCCTCTGAAAAAGCACAAGGAAGCTCGGAGCAGTCCCTAGCCACATTGATACTGATGAAGTTGTGAAGCCAAAGTTAGATTTTGACTGCTGCTATTTCAGATTATTCCTTCAGGTGAGATTGGGACACTTGTCCTTCAGACAGGACTCGAGCTATCTTTAAATTAGCATGAACAGCATCATTATGGCAATATAAAACTTGGTGCGGGCTGCTAAACCTATTCAAGTGTATGCTAAGTTTCCCAGACAGGTTTTATAACCTGCATTGAGAAACACAGTGCTGTATCTCTGCTGCTGGCAGTTATGTGAGCAAGTGATGTAGGATATTCTGGCTATACTGGATGGTAACTGCAGTATAGACATATCCTCACGTCCCATAGGAAAGTGGATCCCTAGCTAGGGGAGAAATCTCTCTTTTTTCTTTATGTGTCTTGGAGCTTACTTTTTTTTTTTTTATGTGTCTTGGACAGTAAGCTCCGTTTGAAAATATCCAATAAATTTCTTTGTTCCTCTATGGAGGAGTGATGGGAAAGGAACTGGGTTTTAAGCTCTGTTCAATTCATTGCTGCTGGTGCCTGGAGATGATAACCTCTCAGTTCGTGTCTCAGCAGCGTGAGCTCACCCAGGCAGGCCTAATATCTGACAGCTTGCCTGGGATTGTCAGTACTGTTCCATAGTTTCCGTTACTTTTTATGAGAACACTGATTAATGCTGTAAGAAAGACTTCGGCTGTCCTCAAGGAACTTCTCCATAATCAATGTCATCATTGCTGATCACGTTAGAGCAGAGAGCTGCAGACGGCGGCACGCTCGATGGTGAGATCCCACTTCTTGGGCACAGTGATTTGCAATTAGTTTCTAAGCATGTCAGGTGAGATGGCTGGCCCTCGAGGGGTGTTTCTCCTCGACAGCAAAAAAGTTATTCAGCAAATTAGTGCAATACATTGATTTTTTTTTTTTTTCACAGTGAGGTGTTAGCTATAAAATAAATGTCTTTCATTTCACCTATGTAGGATGGTCATTACAGCTCTAGATAAAAACAATATTAATAAAAAGAGACAGTTATAGCCAGCCCAACTGCCAAAAGTGAGAAGGGATCAATATGGTCCTTTTTATATCACCATAGGCTGCTTTCTCAAGGGTGTCAGTACAAAGAAAAATGTAATTCTAAATAAAATTTCAAATTGTTTTTCCCTTTCTTATTATATATGATGTCATGCGTTATCAATGAAAGGCCACTGCATATCTGTGAACGTCTATCTGTGAACAACTAACTGTATAGTCTTTTAACCATAATTCTCTAGGGTACTGTCTCCTACACTGTGTATCTACAACCCGGCAGTGTGTTAGTTTTCTCTCTTGTTTGGTTGGTCTGTACCAGCTGCTTAAGTAATATGAATGTTTTTCCTCTTGCACTTATGCTGTTAAGGGTGCTAAAAAGCACTGTGTGTGGATTCTCATAGTAACATGGGGAGCTGGACGAACAAGTGTCAATGTGATCCAAAGACAAAAGTAATTTTGTTAAAATAGTCATTGTCAACTTTCATGATGAAAGAACCAAAGAAAAGTGAAGTACAACTTCTAAACTGCTGAGGCGGTCACTCCTTATGTGTAAAAAAAAAAAAAAAAGGGGGGGGGGGCACACCTATAATACCTGTCAGTGGTGGCTTCCTCCTCTTTATACTCAGCTTTTCCAGTTTTGTCGAGCGTTCAGCATTATAAGTAATTCTGTTAGAGGAACAGATGTGCTAGAGAGTAAGTAATGAAAAACAGAGGGTTTCACTTTAGGTTACTGAACTGAGTATGTTTCATCTGGATAGTCACGATAGGTTATCATCTGATGAATATTTGTCTGCCTGTCTGAAAACAGATGGGAGATATAGCCGTGTTCCTTGGAGAAAAGTGTTCCCACTTCAGAAACTTCATTATGCACTTTGTATGGAAATAAAGGAGTCAGTCTAGATGATATCAGAAAAATATGCTACAGCACTGGCCTGGTGAGGCTGGAGGGTCTGAGCCAGAGAAACATTATGAGGAAACCTCGCAGGATAAAAGTCAGAGAGATTTATTTGTTTCTGTTTGTTAATATTAGCCAAAAGCTTTGCCCAATGCATCATGCTTGTGAGAGGAGTGGAATTATCCCCAGGTATCAGCACCCCATCCCATCCACCCTTCACCAGGACTTTCTTTTTATGAGAACATTTGCCTTGGATTCTGGGTTCACCGCTGCAGTCTACATTTTCATGTGGATTGCCCTTTGCCAGTAAGAGGGCTGAGAGCCTTGGGTGTTTTACCAGTAAAAGTTAAAGTTTTCACAGTAACTTCTAGTCCAAATTTTATTCCATTTGTTCTTATTTTGCTGCAGATCTCCCAGAATCTGTGAGCAGAGTAGAGATCTTTACACAATACCTGATAATTCTTGCTCTCTCAAAAAGCCCTATCATGACACAGCTCAAGCCATTTACCATATAATCAATAAGCCATGCTTCCAAATGCTTTTATACAATAGCACATGACTACTTTGATATCCTTTCCTTCAGGAAATTACACTGCAAGGATTATTCCTCTACTGAGAGTGACTGTGCTCAGTCCAACATAGCAAATAACTCTGCCTTCCGTTGTTTTCTGCGTGTGTGCACAGAGATCTAGTTATAAGCTGTATATATAATGCTTTGTGAGTTTTTATTCCATAGCGTCTGAAATTATTTTTGTAAACGGTGACTTTCATGGGAACTTAGAAATGGTGATTCGTGTGTTCTACAGACCTGTCTATTGCATTGCGAAATGTCAGATCTCCTAATCTCTTTCATATGTGTGGCAAAATCCATGTTAAAGTTGTTAGGTTTTCTTCTTCTGTGTTCCTATGGGAAAACTGTTCTTGAATCTCAGCTCTTCAACGAATGAGAAACCTTCATCTAACTTCTAGTCTAAACCAATTCCTGGCTAACTCATATTTTTTTCTTGGCAGTTGGCCTTCCTCTTATGTGGCTCTTTTGCACTTAGCCCCTTACGATAGCTCTGAGATTTTTGTAGAGGACAGAAATGACCTGTTGTATTCGGGAGTAGAGATGGACATGAACACAGTTTTTCAGGGACTGAATCAAAACCACGGAAAGTATTTTGTGTAACTTCTTGTTTGACACCCCTCCCTCCCTCCCTTAAAAGCTTAATTTGGCCCAGAATGAAGTGCCTTTTTTGTTGTTGTTTCAGTTAAAACTGTTTTAGCAAAACTTTCAGGTTTTTAGTCAAGGTTTTGGTGTTTTTGAAGACATCAGAACAAAATATTTCATAAATGTTTCATTTTAAAAGTGGCGTGATAGTCCATTCTACATGGAGAGGTCAAATCTATGATTAGTTAATTTAGTACAAGTTATAAAATGCCCATCTGTTTTTAGAAATCTACCATAGCCAGAAGGCTCCCTCTTCAGTGTGTGGTGCCAGTGAGTCTGAAAGTCAATTGACTGGTGTTTCACAAGGTATTTGTAGACACTCCACCATTACCTGCAAATGCTACATTAGCAGCTGAGAAATTCCTGCACCAGCCAGCTCCCTATGTTATTTGAGCTACATTTTGGTAGATTTTACTGACCAGAGAACTACAGAAAAGGTAAAGTCTTGAAAAATTTTTTTGAGTAAGCAGCTCTTGGTATTTTTCTGGCACACGTGGACTTTCAGGCTGAAGGGATGAAAGGGGGTAAAGCAGCTCAACGTGCTGCAGCCTGCTCCAGGTTCTGAGGCAGAGCAAGAGTGTCTCATGCTAGGGGAGATAGTGCTGTGCAAGCTGTGCTGTCAAAGTTCCGTACACTTGGGGGAATTTTATATATGCATATGAATAAAAGGATGACTTTGGAGCTTTGCTTCAGAAAATGGCTGATATTTGATAATGTCCCATTTTTTCCTAACATCTGTGGACTCCGGTTTATTCTGGCAGAGTCCCAACATGAAGAGTTTTGCATGTTTGTAAGCAGGACATGGAGTAGATATGCTCTGGGCAGGTCTAAGGTGGAGTTTAATGGTGTTATCTGTCACGGCAGCGCTTGTGCCATCTACTTGTTGGTTATGTGTTATCAGAGGTGACACTGAAATAATATGAGAATTTTGTTTGTATAGAGAAGACTTTGATGATTACAAAACAAAAAACAAAAAAAAATAAGAAAAAAAAGAGAAATTCAGTATCTTGTAAACAACACAACCGATGTGGAAAGTACAGACATTGGGAGCTCCATGTTTTCCTTTGGAAATGCTTGTTACTGCAAAGCCTATGTGTATAGAGAGTAGCATGACAATTAACCTTGCTTGGGTCAAGGGCAACCTGCAGGCGTGATGTGATCGCTCCCGAGTGCTTGCTGGTAATTCGTTTCATTGGAATGTGCTGTATTGTAGGAGCACTGGGGAAAACTTGCTGGGATTATGAGCCTTTCCAGCCTAGTGTAGGCAAGACCTTGGCCCTTGGTGCAGTGCCCGGTAACTTGCTCTTACTCCCTGAACTGAAGAAAACAGGACTGAGTACAAGAAATTAATATGCATCTGGCACATGACTAGATCCACTTCTCTGCTGCTAGAAGCCTGGCTTTTGTATTGTATAATACTTGTGACAGCAGGAAGATCAAACTTACAGAAGAGATATTTGTTAGGACTGGTGAGAAGCAGGCACTTAGCACTGACTGAAAGGCAGTACAGATAAAGATGCTGAATTTGAAAACCTCTGATAAAAAACCACACTGAACAGTAGGAAACATTTAACAATCACTGTGCTTAACTGCCCTGTCATCATTTACATAGAGAGTTGTTCAAAAGAGAGGATAGAATTACAATGGGGGAACCTGGCAAAATCCTGAAAGCTGCTCTTTTAGCTTCCAAGCAGAAATGCATCTGGAATGTATATTTCCACATTGTTCTCTATAAGGCTTTAATTCTGAATTCACATATGGTACTTAATTTGCATTTTTCATACAGTCATTAATGCTTGGTGAACTTGAAAGGTCTAGAAAAGTATTCAAAGGCTTGGATACTTCCCAGAAATGTGTTCATGCTGTACTGGCCTGGAAATCTGGCATGAAATCTGTAGCTGGGATGCTGACCTGGGATTTCAATTCTTTCTTTGTGAGGTATTTTAATAACAGAAGGCTTCTTCTCAGGCTTGTTATATGTTTTAGGCTAGTTCTTATACCTGTGAATCATTTTTGCTGTTGGCACCATTTTGATCACATTTCTAGCAGAGGCCAAATACAAGGGAATGTCAAGAACAGGGAGCTGCGGGGAACCAGAGATCAATGTACCTTGAAGGGAAGGCAGCAGATTTAGGGCTTGAAACTACCCTGGAAAAAAGCTGCTCTCTTGATTCCTAATCTAAGCCAGAAAAAGCAGGTCCTGGCCATAACAAGGTTGACAGCAGGCTCCCATCCACATGCAGGAACTGCAGTGGTGGCCACAAGACTTGCTAGGAAGAAGGTACGAGAACTGAAATGCTCAAATGAAAGGTGCTGGATTATTTTCAGAGGAATGCACGAGATCACTGCCATTTATTCTCTTATTGTGGGCTTTATTCTCAACTGGACAGCCTTCTGGTACTAGGCTCAGTGCAGTAACCTTGACCAGCAGCAGGAAACTGCTAGATAACGGGGGAAGCTGCCTCTGCTCGGAAGACAATCAGCCGCTAGGAAGATGCGACTGGCTGAAAGCAAGTCGTATGGTGTGTATCTCTTAGACACAGGGAGTAATCTCAGCTTCAGAAACCCACACAAATCACAAAATATCATTGTCCTTTTTCTTCTCCTCTTCTATGAAGCAATGAATGATTTCAGATGAGAGGAGCAGTGTGATTGCTGATGGGAGACGCAGTCAGACTTCCTCCCCTCCTCCCATCATAGCCCCCATCCAGGGGCATTGAAGTGCAGAGTCTATTGTTCTGCTGCTTCTCTTTCCTTCTATTTGTGCAGCTGTGTTCTCCATCAGATACCATCTTGCTGCCAGACCTACTCTTCAGAGTGGGGGTAGGCGATTTGTTAACTGCTTCTCTTGGAGTAAACTACGTGGTCATGCAAGTTAGTCTGACAAAAGAACAAAAGAAAGAAATAAATTGGTAATTATTCCCTCTATGCCTTCCCTCCTCTCGATTTTAAAAAAGGGATACTTTTCCAGCAGGGTTGTGTACCTATTTAATCACTTACACCAGCTGATGAAATAAAAAATCTTGTCCCTTGGCCCCTTGCAAATTATTCTTGTTAATTATTTTTTAATTATCCTCCCATTATTGCTCCTGGTGCCACTTTCATAATTTCTACATCAGTGGGTGCAGACATGACAAATCTAAAAAACTTATCACAGAGAAGTATTGTTGCTGCTGTGCTGGCTCCAGAGGAGGAAGAAAAGGTGGAGGGGGACACAGGGGACTCCCTCCCTCCCCGCTTACCTCCCTGCGGTGGCTCCTCTGGTGAGAACCCCTTGCTGGCACACGCGCGTGCACACGCGTCTTGGCTGGCGCGTATGGACACACTTGCACCACTGTGTACAAACACTCGCTAATTAGCTTAAGTTTCACATTAGCGAGTTAATATCCGAGCGTTTTCAGGGTGGCTGACAGCATATTAATCAGAATCAGGTTTAAACAGATGGGTACGTTGTTTCTCTCCATAATCCAGACAGGGAAGAAAAGATCCCCAGTGTGGAAGAAAAGATTGCAGATTGCAATGCTCCGCGGTTGGTTTCCAAGGGATAAAAGGGATGGATTCATTTTTTGCTGTCGGAAGGTTGTAGTGAAGATGGCAACATTTTGCTGTGCTGTACATCTGCAAGTTTACAGAATCTGTGTTCACAGAATATAGGCCCTGGCACGTTTTCTCTGTCACCCACACCTTCCTCTTTTAAAAAGTAGTGACAGAACTTGCCGGAAGATAAAGATGAAGCAGAAGCAAAACCCTAAATCATAGAATGGTTTGGGTTGGAAGGAACCTTAAAGATCACCTAGTTCCAACCCCCCGGCCATGGGCAGGGACACCTTCCACTAGACCAGGTTGCTCCAAGCCCCATCCAACCTGGCCTTGAACACTGCCAGGGATGGGGCAGCCACAGCCTTTCTGGGCAACCTGTCCCAGTGCCTCACCACCCTCACAGGGAAGAATTCATTCCTAATATATAATCTAAATCTACCTTCCTTCAGTTTAAAGCCATTACCCCTTGTCCTATCACTACACGTCCTTGTAAAAAATAACTCCCCAGCTTTCTTGTCAGCCTCCTTTAAGTAGTAGAAGGCTGCTATAAGGTGTCCCCTGAGCCTTCTTTTCTCCATCTCTGTGGATGTACAACTGAGGGAAAGGAAAGGAAATAGAAAGTAAGTGTCTTTCCTCAGGGCCTAGAGATATTAAAACCAAAGTATTTTCAGCATGTGTGACAAAAGCAAATTGCAAAGAAATAACTAGGCACGGTATTTGCATCAGAGTACTTATTTATTGCCTGGACTGCCCACCCCCCACCCCGGCAAATTACTTACAAACAGATGATATATTTTACTTGTGTTCCTCAGAATTAGTTGCCAGGTGGCTTATGCAAGGAAGTTCAACCTCTGGTCTGCCTGCAGGGATTCACCACCACTGTTTACCTGAGGACTGGGCTTGCTATATGTGAGCCATACTTTATGCAGAGTTTGATGGTTTTGCTGCTTGATAAGCACTTCCACAATTTAGCTCGTGATGACCACGAGGTGCTATCCCCCTTCTATTTGCATGGAGATGCCCTAAACCGGCAAATTTTTCATCAGTGTATTTCCTATGTCGCCCTTTAGCAAATAGTTTTGCAGAGGATGCTTTGCCTTTCTGCATTTTCTTAGCTCCAGAATCTAGAGGACACTTTGCATGACATTTTTCATAACCACGATAATTACTTTCCTTGGCACCTTATAAACACAAACTGGCATAAACCCAAATACTCTTACAGCTGACAATTTTGTATTTTCATGGAGGTCACAGGTTATTTATGTTGTCCCTACAGTGCCTTGTGTTTAGCCAGAGGAGTGAAGTCACAGGAGCAACAGTTTGAAGTGAGCAGAGCTGCCTGCTGCCTGCTCACCATTACATGGTGCACATCTGTGAAGGTCTGATTAACTTGTGGTCACAAAAAAGGACACTTTCATAGTGTGATATGAGGTGGATTGCGTGCTGCAGCACTGTAATCCAGCATGACACTGATTTTTGCTGTGTCCTTGGTCATCTCAGGTTATTTTCCTGGTTAAGTTCTTCCTGTAGTAAGGTTTCTCACTATTTAAATAGCTGATGTTGACATAAAATTTGATGTATGGCCTAAAATTTATCCATACTATCTCCAAGTGCCTGTACCTAGGAGACCTGTACCTAGATCTGCCTATTAAAGGGATAAAACATTTCTTAAAATACTGGCAACCAGGCAAAGTCTATAACTGCCTGGGTTTTCTTGCTGCTGTGAAGGATAAAGAGTTCCCTTTGTCCTTTCAAATTTGTCCTCTCACAGCTCACATCTGTCAAAAAATGTAGTCACGGAGTCATTTCTCCCAGGAAAATCCCAGGGGACAGTCCTAGTATTAAATAATACAATGAAGAGGAATTGGCAATGTTTAGACTTTTGGGTGGAAACTGGTCTGAAGATTCAAAGCTGGGCAGAGTCATGGCTAGTTTCCAGAAAGGAAAAGAGAGCAGTGATTATGAAGAGCAGACAGGAGACGATAAAAAGGTGAGGAGGTGAACATAACACATGAGTTAGAGGAAAACCTATTACTCAATTCCGAAATGGTGTAATAAACCAACCTCTCATGGCTTGAGGTAATAAGGGGAGGTGGTAAGAGCACACACAGTACAAAAGAAACAGAAGAGTGATGTGTGTGATAAGATAGGTATAGAAAGAAAAACTGCAATTATAAGTGACTTCAGATTCTTATGATTTTTGTTGCCTCTGTAACAATAGGTAATGAATGAGATGCAGATGAAGGATTTAGCTAACAAATGTTTCTTGCATAGCTACTATGCTAGCAATTCAACCTACCTGCAATTCAAAACCAGGTCTGATCTAGATTCGTGATCAGAATATTTTAAATCCAATTAACTAACTCACAGATCCTGATGTAATTACTGTTGATATCTCCTGATACTAAAGGATGTGTACAAGACCGAGATGCATGGCTCAATATAGACCTTAACTCTCTAGTGGAGAAACAAGAGATATGGAAACAATTGAGTAATTTTGGAATTAATTATTTATTGTGAATGTACACAGTCAAATTTTTTCTTGGGATAAAGCCACTGCTGTCAGTTTAATTACATTGGGAGCAAATGTGACTCCCCCCCAGCCTTCTGTAAGTGAACAGTTTCTAATAAAGTTGTAACAGATCAATCATAAAAAGGTCTTGGCAGAAAAATCGGTAGGTAGGTAATAAAAAAGATAAAGGACACTGAAATGAATAGAGTGACATGCTGTGGGATATTAGCTTTCTGAAGACAACTTTGTCCAATAGAAAAGTTAGGTAGTGGCATGAGACAGGGACAAGCAGAGGACTCCTACCGCTGCCAAGAATGCTTGGTGCTGTTTCTGAGCACAAAATGTTGTGGAGGGAATGGCAAATGCTTTCAGTAAGAGATGCTCTTTTAGCATTAGAGTTGCTTAAACCAAATTAAATGGACATGTCAATTATGCAAAATTTAAGGATTATCCATCCATCAAAAAGATGATGGTTGGACTTGCGTTTAAAGTGCTGAGCTGGGGCCCACGTAACGCGTTTCCAGTTTGGAGCTACAGCACAGGCCAGCCAGTGGTCTGTGCTCCCCACAGCAGACCCTACTTGCCTTACACCTGCCAGTGCCCGGTGAGCAGTGTTGCACTGTGATCCGAATAAGCTGAGCGCCATGGAAATGTTAAATAAAGTCAAGATCAGCTTCATTGTATGAACTGCTAGGTTTCCTTTGAAAGCACTTATCTGCACGAATTCGTGTGTGCTTTTTGCTGGCTGAGGAAGAGCATGTTGTCCTCGTGATGCCGCACACTCCATTTTGTTCTAGCTGGGCTGTGTGTGTGGGCAGAGGGGAATACATGCCATTTTTCTGGAGGAGACCTGAGCAATTTTTTCTTGCAGCAGTACTCACTTGGTTTGTTTGCAGCTGGGCTTGTCTGCAACTCACCACATTTATTCTGTCCCCTACATCTCCCCTCTCCTTTCCCCTCTAGCTCTTTCTTTTTCTTTCTGCGGCTTCCCTTTCCCTCTCACCACTGCTCCCATTGCTGTCCTCTTGCAGTGCCTTCCTTTGCCTTGTGCCCATCTGGTTTCCTTCTCCTGCATTATCCAGAAGTTCCCTCACTTTTATTCAAAACCAATAGGTCAATCCCCTCCATCACCTCCTGTCTGCTACTTTGTGGGTCTGAGATCTGAACTCTGTTGTTTGGAAGGTTACATGATTGCTTTTACACCTCTTTTCTTAGTTTTCACACCGTATTAGACCACAGCAGGGGATGCTGGGCTTACTCCCTCCCAAACTTCACTCTGAAGTACTCCTTCACTTCCTCTGAGCAGCACTGCTTATGATTTTTCCTCATCACTCCCTTCTACCCCATGCTACCAACAGTTCACCCAGCTCCTCCTAACCATTCTTCCATCCTAAATTCAGTTTTGGCCTTTCCCTCTCCACAGTGTACCGACGATTGTCATAACTAACCTCCAGACGCTGGTAAAGCCGGGTTTCTGGTGAAACTCCTGTCTCACTGCATTTGCCTTCCAAGTTTGGTTCAAAGCTGTTTCTAAGTCATCAGAAAGGATGCATGATACATAAGAAGACTTATTGCACTCTTTTTCTAGAGAGTAACTGCAGGATGAAGCCTTAAGAAAATCAGTAGAGAACAGTATCCTAAAACCCCTGCATATGGAAAGTGGAAAATCTGGTCAGTGATACTTCTGTTGTTTTGGACATAATCCTAAGTGTTCAGTTGAGTGGTGTTTTGGTTTGGGTTTTTTTTTGTTTTTTTTTTTTGTTTTGTTTTAAATTTTGTACTGTTGGTTTTCTCTTGCCAAGGTGTCCAGACTTCTTATTACTGTAATCTGAAATACACCCAGGCTACTGTAATAGTGGTACTTTTTCCTTCAAACAATGCATTCTGACAGAGTACACTCTGCCCACTGTGCTGCTGCTGTTTGGTAATTTGAAAATGGTCTTTCTGAAATTATGGTGAGGGAATGTGGGAAATGACAGGAGGACCATAACTTTGTTCTCAAGGGAATCAACTTGCTTTTAGGAAAGATGGGTGCACCACCTAATAATAAAAGTCATCATTAGGAACCACACATATGGAAAAAAATCCTTCTTCCTTTTGAACACCCAAGACTCAACTTTTAAAAAAGTATTTTCCTCCCCAAAACCTTTGCTCCTCCCTAAATTCCTAATTCAGTAAAATGGATGAGATACCCAACTATGTGCAACAGGAGTCCTTGCTAATACATAGGAAAAGTAAATGGAAACTTAAAAGCTAAATTATGATCTTCCTTACATTCATGTAAATTGAGAATAGCCCTATTGATTCAAACTAAGTGGTTCTGTATTGCATTGGAATAAATGAGTTATATTTGAATCCTTTTTTGCAAAAGAGAAGAGGGAGATACTCAGGACTTGTAGTTGTCCAATTGTTTGTTTGTTTTTTTTAATAGGAGTTTTCTTCTCTCCATAGCCCATTTTTACTGCTGTTGTTGCTCTTTCAGTGTAGTCTTAATGATGAGTTTTGTAACATTTACATTCATTTGCATGGCAGGGAGCTGAACTGCCACAAGAAAGCATTATATTTTTGGAGGAGGATTAACAGAAGAAGCTTGTTCAAACTGTTTCAAATATCAGAAAATGAGATTAAAAAAATTGTGGTGAACACACTACTCTTTGTACAAGTGTTCTCTTCCTGTGCCTCAGTTTTTTTTCTGCTGTCAGTCTTTCTCTTATTTCAGAATAATGCAGTGAAATCTTTGCAGATTTATATACTGACTTAACCCTTCAGAAGTGAATTGCTGACACACAAATAGAACTTGATTGTAAAGAAAAAAGCCTATTTAAGTCCTGATTTAGCAATGAATTTAAATATGGGCCTACTAAATTGTCTGAGACCTTACAAAAACCAGGCTGACAACAGAAAAATAGAACTTTTGTGAGGCTAAGATGTATTTCCAAGCCCATTCTCACCCGTTACATGATGACTGAGTAAAAAATATAAGTATAGGTCTAATTTTAAATGTATGTTTGCATTCAGTTAAACTAATCATGACCTTAATAACCTGGATGAATTGGGGCTAAATACAGAGCTCCTGTTTTCCTTAAAATCGTGTGTTTGACTTCTAAGACAAATGGAGAGCTTACACCAATGTCAGCTTTGCAGCCAGGTGCCCATTTTCCTGTTTATTATCTAACTTCTTTTGACTCAACTGCTTTGGCTGTATTTGGCCTCTTGAACATTGTTTTTATTTGTAAGGGGAAGGGAAAGTCAGGTGATTTCTTGATAGAACCGTAATTTACAAAACCCTGATCCTCCTAGTACAGTAAAACTGGGTAACAAAGTAGTTTCCTTGCTTAATAATCCAAGCCTTCCTTTTTCTCCTTTTTTTTTTTTTTTCCTTTTTCTTCTCTCTCTCTCTTTTACAGCCTGCTTTCTGTTAAAAAATGCTTAGTTTTGTTTCTGGACCCCATAAGTGCATTGCTGCTTGTCAGACCTCCTGCCACCCTCTGTGTTTATGCATCTGGCATTTTAGGCTTTGGTTGTGTAATGACAGCTTCTGCAAACAGCAATCGGATCTCTGAATTTGCAGTATGTCCACAGCGAATATGCCTCTTTCTTCCTCCACATAGCTCAGTTTCTGACTAGTGTTATGTGTATCTGGCTTTATAAGCAGTAGCAACCACTGCTTCCACTCACTTTGAGAGATTTATTTGCCTCTTGCATTTCTCCTAAATAATGGCTAATCTTCCCAAGAATAGGGGTATATGATCCATCTCTAGGTATAACAGTTACTTATCTTCAATGTGTCTACTACATTACAAATGTGAAAGCTTTGTACTCAAACTGTAAAATGATATAATAATGGCAAATATGGATAGAAGGGTCCTTGAGAAGTCCTATGGTCCATCCTTCTATTGAGACAGATTCAGTTATACTGAGAGGCTTTCTCATAGATGTTTGCATACTCTGTTCTTAAAAGCATCCCAGTCAAGTTGGTCAATCACCTTCCTAAGCACTCTTCTATTCTATTGCCTGATTATCCTTCTAATTATAGAGATTTCCCCCCCCTCGTGTTTCCCTTACATCTTTTTTTCTTAATTTTAACCCATTACTTATTTTCCTTTCACCAGTGAACACAAAGAACATTTGTCTTTTAAATAGCTGAAAATTGTTGCAATGTCTTTTTTAATCCCCAACTCACTAAACTGAACTTCAGCTTTTCCCATTTTTCTTTGGGAGTCTATTTTCTCCACCTTTGATTTATACCTTTTTTTTGTTTGTTTCTTGGTTGGTTTTGGTTTGGTTTGGTTGTTCTCTTTGGACACTTTCTGGCAGGTCTCTTTCTTGAGGTTTGGTAACCAAAAGGACACACAGATGTGTTGACTGAGCTGTAGCCTTTCTGAGATGTATGGGAGGCTTGCATGAAAGAAGCTCCACTTTACAAATAAGTGGCCTGACAGGGTAGTGAAATGATAATATTGTCTCTGGGCAGTTCCTGAACCTTTTAATTCTGTGGGCTCTTTTTGACAGTGTTTCTGTGTAGATGGCAATTCGCTATTTCATAATTATGCATCTGATTGTTCTTGTGTTAGAGTAATTGTTTGCACTTGATTGAATTACGTGCTTTATATGACTTTTAATGACTTAAGATTTGAAAGTATTTACAGATCCTCACTCCTCCACTATTTTTCTACCCAAATATGTGAACTCAAAAGCACAGGATGAACTGAGCAAGAGCCTTGAAAGATTCTAAGTTTTATATGAGATGAGTCTATTAAATTACCAATGTAGAGTCATAATTTCCTGGGGATGACTTATACTTGTTACTGGAAAAAAACTTGGCTTGGACAAGTATTCAACTAGATGCAAACCAAAATCATATTCAGCACACTACGGCACCTGGCCATTACTCAGGGATGGAATGAATCATGGTTTACTGTACAAGCTGAGTTTCTAAATCTCACAGAAAGTCATCTTTCAGGTCTGTCCCTTGCCTAAATTCATCAGTCTTGACCTCTAAGGAAGCAGAGCTCCCTTTCCATGTCCCTGGCTTCTTTTCCTCCTGAATGGCAGTGAAGTTACATCTTCTAGCAAGGTGGAGCTCTAAGTACAGCTTTCCTGGTAGGTGGTTCACTGGGGACCTTGGGTGTTGTTTTCCATTTTGACACAAACCACTCTTTGCTAACTAGCAGATGCTATTGCATTCTTCAGAAGCCTGGACTGTGCATGCAAGTGTCACCCGCCTGGGATCAGAATCTGGCCTTTCATCTCTGTTTACTGGAAAGCTGGAGTATCGTTTTGTTTTCTAGGACCAGTTTGAGTCAGTTCTTTGTTCAACCCTACTGTTATGAAGTGGAAAATTCCATCTTGGGGCTGTTGGTAGTATAGAAAATATTAACAAAAGGGTTAGTTTCCATGTGATCAGTGGGGAAGTATTTTATTATTTTGGCTATGGATTTTATGTGAGGCTAGAAAACAGCTTTTATCCCATTTCCTTTGTACTGGAGTATTTTCCGTGCGTATTTCAATTCCTCTTCTGGACACAAAGTTTCTAGACGTTCCTATAGGGGTACCTACAATTTTTGGAGATCATTTTCAGTGATGACAGGTATATTTAAACATCTGTAGAGTCTTGGAATCTCAGCTGCTGTGTATTTTGCTTCCACAGTTTGGCTTTTTTATTAGCAAAACCAGACCTGTCAGAGATCAAAGTTCTCCAGACTATTTACTGGAATGGGTTTAGAAACAAATGCAGTAAATCTTGAATATTCCATTTTGCTATGTAAGTTGATCATGTGTTTCAGCATAAAAATTGTCTTTGTTCCTGAAGGTTGAAGGAACTGGTTATAAACCAAAACCAAAATAGCTTACTGTAACAACAAAAGAGCTTAGAGTAACAACAAAAGAGCTTAGAGTAACAACATAAAGCAAACCAAACCAGGAAAACCTTGCTCCCTTTCAGGAGTTCAATGTAGATGCTGACACCTCAGTACCCAAACAGGGGTCATAAAGAATTGAACTTACCTATTGCAAATCAGATACTGCTGATAGAGATTCTCCTCTCAATGACTACACAGCACTACTCTTTATGTGTATCATGAGTGTGTAATTTATATCTTGGAATAGTACCTGTCTGATTGACATGTCTTTGTGTATTTATACTACACTATATTTTAAGATCAACAATGCCAGAGTGGAAGATGTTTCCCCTGGAGTAGCATCGCTACTTCCACTGCTCAGAACAAGTAACATCAAGAAGCTGGAGACAGCTTTACATCTCTTCTAATAAATAAAAAGTTTGAATCTGAAGTCAGGTAACATTTTGCCTTGAAGCCTTTTCATAGATGGATTTTTCTTCCTGCTTGAAAGACAAGTCAGTAAAGATTTATTATAACCTCTCTCAAGAGATCTCCTACTTCTGTAACTCACCTCCTTAAAGAGATAGTCACAGGAATAATAGCTGTATTCTGCACAGGAGGTTTGGAAAACGATTGCCAATTTCTGAGTTATTATCATGCATTGGATTTGAATGTATCTTTAGATACTAACCCCTTTACAGCCACATTACTTTTTATGCCAGAGGTCACCTCTAACACTTTCAGTAAGCTAATGATTTTGTCTTAAGTAAAATCTTTGGGGGGTTTTATAGTCACTTTCTAAATTCAATTGCTCATAGCAGTGCATTTATGCAAAGCAGAGCTTTAGTAGGAGATGATACAAGGCATATGGAAGGAGAAGGCTAGGAAAATTTTGTAGATATGAGATTGAATGGGGACTTTCTGGGGTGAACAGAGCCATGTTCCTGGTATGTGCAGTCCAGGATGCCCCGTCAGGCAGAGCCTGGTAAAAAGGGCAGAAAGAACTGGCTGGTCCCTGCTACGGGGCAGTGAGCAGATGCTACCTTGTTCAACCTTTTTATTTGAGGAAGAAGCTTGAATATACTGACAGGTTTCATCTTTTCCTTCCTTAGTTTTCTGCAAGGGACGCACAAGTGGTTACCTGCAAGGAGGAGAGCTGCATCACCATTCTCTCTGTGCTATGGAAAGAGCATGAAGACACTGCTCATGCATTGCACAAAGGCTTGCACGCCATTCATATGTCTTGGGCCCACTGACTTCTTTCAGCATGGTTTACAGTATGTAAGTTTCTCCAGCACAGTCTCAGTGCAGGGGACAATGCAGTGGCTGCCTCTGTGTGAAAGTCCAAGTGAAAGAAATCATCCTGTGTTCTTCCTCTTCTTTGGGCACCTTCTGCATTCAAACCTCTTTGTCATAGATAGTTTATCTGGGATTTTTGTTGTTCTTACTTCACCCTGTGTCCTTCTAGCCTTTACTGGCCTCTATCTTCATGACTGCATGTTTAGACTGAAGAATTCAATCTTACTTTTTTTGTAGGTGGGGATAAGAGTGGTTTTATTGTCATGAATTACAATGACATAACTGAACGGTGACTCGTTGGTGCACCAGAAACCTGCTTTAAATATAATATTCTCCTCCCTTCTCTTTTCTATTGCTTAGTCTTTATTCTTAGACTTCTGGCTTCCTCCCAGAATTATTCATACTCCCCTCTTGTGAGTACTCCTCTCTTGCCCCTTGCCATATCCAAGGTTCACATGAAACCTCTGAGGAGCTGCAGGCCATCCCTAGGGACTCTAACTGGGACATTCACCGAGGAAAGGCTGCTGGTGGTTTACTTTTCTTTCTGTCTGTTCCCCAGCTTGGTATAGGCAGGCAAAAGCCATGCCCTGCTGAGCGGCCGAGAGTTGGGTGCAGGAGCTGGTGAGGCACTGCGGGGGACGTGGAGCTGGGGCTGGTGGTAGTCCCAACACCTTATTTTAAAAGAGCATCCAACAGGGACTTGTGTTGGGATGGCTACGGCACCAGTGTCTCCCTTGTAAACTGGGAAATGGGAAAGCCTAGTGGCCATAATCGAGGTGACAGAGATGGAGCTTAAGATGGTTGCCAGATTTTCTTAGCTATTAATGACATGGATTAAGATACTGCTGCTTAAATGATCGTTCATGTTTATATAAATGATTTTTAACCTAAAGATTGTCAGTTCTCATGATCTCTCTCTTTCTTTCTGTAGTTTGTCTGTGTGTGTAATATATATTTACAGACTGTGTTTAGAGTTAACAGGCTTTTCTAGAGGAAATAAGCGTGACATATTCACGAGAAATTGCAAAGTATTCACAAGCAGCCCTAAATGTGCGAAACACTGGCTCTGGTGCATAATTATGGTCACCTCCAACCCTGTTGCTTGAAAGATACAAAGTGAGGAAAGACCATCTTGAGCAAGCCATACACCGTGTCGTGGCAACATGGCCCAGAGCTGAGATGCTGAGCAAGGTGGGGAGGAGAAAAGGTTTTCTTAGCAGAACCTGTGTTGCAGCCTTATGAGTATTCGCTTATGTCTCCTTCTGACTTACCTTCTACTCACCCTGTGCTGCCAGCCATGAAGTTTGGCTTGCAGGCAGAGTTGGCAGCTTCTCTTGCCTGGAGATTGTACTGGTGCCTTGTCTGAACAGACTGACTCTAAGATACATGCCCCCATAGAGAGGTCATCTGGGAACAAGGGGTCTGTCTTGCTCCAAATTGCTCCCAAGCAGTGTGTAAGGCTCCCTAAGGGGGAGGACACTGGTCAACCTATGTGTTGTAAAGAAGAAAAGAACCTCATCTGGATCGACAGCTGTCCACTAGACACACAGCTATGAAAGATATCTATGTGTGTTCTGCTTCCTAATATCTAAGTGATGGCATTATCTTTACTGCCTTTATCCTTCTGAAAGAAAGCCTTTTGGGATGCTAGTGTCTTGCAGTCCCCAAGGGATGGAGAACTACAGCTCAGAGATGATTTATCAAATGCTGCACAAAGTACGTCTATGCAGCAGAGTGCAATGCTCTATAGAATGAAACACACCCAGCTCTGATGTGCCTTTGGTTTGCATGCCCGCAGTAGGGCTATTGAGCTTGAAAGTGACTTTTAATGGTGTCTTCTGTGTGCATGTGTGTCGTGGTTTAACCTTCCAACAGTGCCAGTAGATGTTCCCAGTGGTCATGGCTCTAGAAAGCTTCCTAGCATGGATGTCCACAACCTCTTGAGTCCTTTGAACTGAAAGTGTTTAAATTAGCATTGGTATGCAGCTGCCCATTTTTGCATTTTCTAAACGAGTTCCCGGTAACTAGTGTGATTACTGTTTTGTGCTGTCTTTCCTGTACCAGCCTGCACTGTTTTCCCACCTCCCACTGGTGCAGTGGAAAAGATTAGTCTTCAAGACCTTTTTGCTACATTTATCTATTCATTTAGTTAAAATAAAACTTTTACTGTTGTAGCTGCTGACGTTTGACTGTAGCACACCCAGCATTGGCAGAAATGGTATCCAGTTGAGTAAATCATGTTTTACCCTTTAGAGCTGGCTGGATTTTCCAAGATTCTTTGTGCCTCATGCAGAAACTGTTTTCTAGTCATCTGTACCTGAGATTTGCTTCTGACATTTCTTAAACAAGTAGGAATGAAATGGGCCAGCAGTAGTAATTTCTATATGCCCAACAATGGATATGCTTACAATGTGAATAATTGAAATATTACTAGGAGACAAAGATATTGTTCATCAGGAAAGTTCACTGAGAAATGTGTTGAGTGATGGGCTGAGTGATGAATGTGTTGGAATTATTGCATGTGGACAAATGTTACGACAGTGGCTTAAATCGGGGGAAATATGGCACGGTGCAGCATAACCTAAGTCTTGGAATCCAGCATTGTGGATTGGCTCCAAAAATGCTGACTCATTCTTTGCAACTCTGGCAGATTCATGCTGCTTAACTGTGTGTACCTATTGCTCACAAGGCAGGATTTGGTCTGTGGGCTGGTGAGTAAAATTTACAGCATTTCCAGAAACCTGAAACTGAGGAATGAATCTTTAAACAGGCATATGTTGCACATCTTACCAACAGCAGCCATTTGCTAAGGCTACAAAACCAGTGCGTTGCAGATGTTTCTCAGCCTCACCTGATAAACCCGGCAAACTGCAGAAGTATTCGTGCCTGTTTACCAAAAGAACGAACAGAATGGGTCTCGCAAGCTTATAGGCTATTCTGGAATGTAAACCCAAGTTGGATCACTGCACAGTAATATCACTTTAATTACAAAAGTCGTGTTACTTTAGAGTCTATAAGATCATTACTACATTTTATAATCTCTACTTTCACCTAACCCCAGGCAGTTGAAATTAAGTGAGGGTTACAATGAAGGTTAGGGCTACTGGATTTCCCTTATCACTTTAACTTTAAAACAACACTCAGCTAAATTGGTATAGCGTTCTCCTGGGACATAAATAATGTAGCATTCAACTGCTAGCAAGATAGCTTACAAAAAAACCCCAACCCAATCATTGAAGGGTTCATTCTTAGATCAGCAAAGGCATGCACAAAATCTATTTGAGCTAATAGATTTGCAGGCACAAACCTGATTCCTTACACTGAGTATTGTGTAAGCATGGTCAGATTTCTTCATACTGAACATCCACAACTTTTCTCAAAGTCAGCAGAAGATGTACTTTACATGTATAGTACATACTACACACATACACACACATACATTCAGGAAGAATCAGGCCCCATCTCCCCCTCCTGGAGGTGCTGAATACCCATACCCTTTGTCTGCAATGGAAATTGAGGGTGCTCAGTTTTTAGCTAAATGGAGTTAATAAGCAATGAAAGGAGATATTTTTATCTCTGTGAGCGTTGCTCATTAAATGCAGAGATGGGGACCATGAATTGAGGTATAAAATGTTAACCTTGCAGAAAGTGAATTGCCTTGGACTTTACACACAGAATTTAATACAAGATGATATTTTAAAGAGAGAATATGCATATCTCTGTCTCTATATAAATATATAGAGAAAAAAATATCTCCCTGTATGGACAATGAGAAATAATTCTCATTTATATTGTTTTGTTTCATGAACAGCTTATATAGCTATCTTATTTTTTTTCCCTTTTTATTGCCTATTATTTGTGCTGTAGACTCCATTAATAGGTAGCTTTCTTGCACTGGTAGGTCCTCAGATGTATAGTAAGAGACCATTTCTGTCTTCCAGAAGCTTATTGTGCGTGCATCCTGCTGAATTCTCCAAGATTTACTGTAGGGAGGTGAGTTGTGTTTGTTTTTAGAGGAACTAGTTCGATAAAAATCTAAATCTCTGTTGAGGCAGCAACTGTTTTATGGTATAATCAAGCACCAAATTCAGAGCAACAGAAACTAGTGCCTTCTTGTAACACTTGTTAATTTTGTGCTGACTAATTATGATTCAAATCCTTTTTTCTTGTCAAAAGCAACGCAGATATACTGTACTTTAGTATACAGTATGTGCTAGATGAGCAAGTTGTCATTATATGGGCTGGAATATGTAGCATTATCTTTCTGGCCTGCAACCAACGATGCATATAAATAAATTTACATTCCTGAGTAGCTCTATTAACTTTACACATGGATATGTATTTCCAGCAAATTCTATAGCATACTCTTGCACGTAGAATTATTCATACGTACAAATTTCTGCAAGGCTCCTAATGTTTGTAGCACCAGGGTTATGGATCACAGCCCTTCTAAAGAGTAAGCATATCAATTCTTAGCAGAATTTTTAGGTCACATCTCATCTGAATCATAAATAATAATTCTTAATTTAATCTTTTGCTGACTGATATTTAGATCTATGAACTTGTTGCTACATGGAGTGTAGGGTTTTTTTCATTTTTCAGGAGAAGGAAATTGATTTTAGGGCTAAAAGAACCTAAGAAAAAATTAGTAGAGCTTAGAAAAGCAGTAATCAAATATGTAATACAAGCCAATAAAAATTTAATTGGCACAAAATGCCAATCAGAACTGTTTTTTCCAGCCCAGAACAGGTGATGTAAATTGAGTATCAACAGATACAAGAAAGAATTTAGGAAGCAATTTTTCAAGCTGAGAATAATAAAAGCATGAAATATCCCACCAGGCAGTAGACTCAAGCAAAAAACATTGGGGTCATCCAAAGGAGCGATAGATACCTTCCTGAGTGACAAAGCAGGACCAAAAGAATGGGTCCAAGTAGATTGTGGACACCTTGGGTATTGCCTTGAAATTCTTTGTTTTGCAGACACTGTGATTTATATCAGGATAAGATGATTTCCTTAAGCAATTGCATTTTAGATGCAAGACACGATGATCTTTTCTTTTCAGATGACAAATATGAAGGTTCATAATGGTCCAGTCCCTATAAAAATGACAACTTTTTCACAAGCAGTTAAAACACTGTCCAAAGCCGGAGTCTGAGGGAAAACTATCAAGTGTCTAATATAGGATCACTGAGGATATGTTTTTATGAGCAATTAAATATTAGCTTGGGAAGAAAAGTTTTCTGAAAACACCTTCATTTCCTCAAAGCAGGAGGAGTCCTCACAATTACCTTGTCTCAACTTTAGAAAAAAGCTACTTCAAACTGTGCTGTTTCTCCACAGCTCGGGCAGCTGAAACTTTCACAGTTGGTTTAATTTGTCCTGTGTGTGTGAAGGAAGAGGCCCTTTCACTGTCAGAGTTAAGCAGGCCCTTCTGATGGAGCGGGTTTGTGTGGCGGGGTTTTGGTAGTGGGGCAGGGCCGGCTCCTGTGAGAAGCTTCTAGAAGCTTCCCCGGCTCCGAGTCAGACCGGCCGCTGGCCCAGGCCGAGCTCGTCAGTGCAAGTGGTAACACCTGTGGGAGAACAGATTTAAGAGGGGGAACCTGCAGTGAGTGAGGGGAGTGGAATGTGAGAGGAATCCCTCTGCAGATACTGAGGTCAGTGAGGAATGAGGAGAGGAGGGGATGCCCCACAGCTCGTGGTGAGGTGGCAGGCTGTCCCCCCCAGCCCATGGAGGGGAGCAGAGGCCCACCCGCAGCCTGCAGGAAGGACTTGTGTTGGAGAAGTTGGTGAAGGGCTGTCTCCCATGGGAGGGACCCCACAGTGGAGCAGGGGCCGAGTGTGGAGTCCTCCTCCCCCTGAGGAGGAAGGAGCAGCAGAGACAAGGGGTGAGGAACTGACCCCAGCCCTCGTCCCCTGTTCCCCTGCAAATCGGGAGTGGAATTGAGGTGGGGGGGTGGGGGAAGGTGTTTTAAAATTTGGTTTTATTTCTCACTATCCTTGTTTTGATTTGACTTGTAGTAAATTAAATTGATCTTGTTTCTTCCCCAAGTTGAGCCTGTCTTTTGCCCATGACCAAAAGTGGGGAGTGATCCCTCCCTGTCCTTGTCTCGACCCACGAGTGTTTCTTTACATTTTCTCCTCCCCATCCCACCGGAGAGGAGTGAGCGAGCGGCTTCGTGGTGCTTTGTTGCTGACTGGGCTTAAACCACACCATTGCTATCAGAACCTTTTAGTATCCAGGGATTTCTTTCTTTGATGAAGAGTGGCTTGGGGTCAGTGGTGGAAGTGGCTCTAAAATGCATCCTGCTCTTGGAAGGACCCCAAACACAGGTGATTTGAGTGTTTGGTGGGGAGAGCTTTAGCCCCCATGCAGGCACACTTAATCACAAAGGGTTTCTCTCCTGGTGTGGGTTCTGCACTCTGGCTTTTTTGCACTTCTGTTTCTCCTACTTACCAGCTTTCCCCGTCTCTAGATACGATGGGCGAGAGGCAGCCAGTCAGAAGCAACTTGGAAACTGCCTAATAGGAAAGCTATGTATGTTTTGCTAAGGATTGTTTCTTAATTATTTATTATTCTTGATTCCTAGTATAATAACATTAAGGCAGTACTCGGGCATTTCTGAATGTGGGCCATTTGAATCTGGATCTGGAGAGCAGACATTTCATCACAGGACTGTTTCTGAGGAACTGTATTCTTAGAAATGTTTTTTCCTGGGATCACACATAATTTGTGAGTTATTCAGCTAATCAAAATAGTTTTTCTAAGACTGTAGCTATTTGCATCCAGCAATGGTAATTTGTTCTTCCCCCGTTGATTGGATTTGTGGTCTTACAGTGCTTGTGCCCACCTTCATTCATTCATCCTGCATTATAGGCCTGTTTCTGAAGGACGCTGACTACCTGTAGTTTGATTGAAAGTTATTGCATCTCTCAGGAGTAAATTTAATTTGAGTGATACCCTCTATAATCCAGTGTGATATGATGCATTAGAAAATAAAGCAATAACAGGGTATCTACAAGCCATTTTTTCAATCTTATTTGAGGAAAAGAAATCTTAGCAGAGAAAGCCATAGAAATAAACTGTTTTTTATTCTTTAACTAATACAGAAGTTCCCTGAATCTTGGGGAAAAAAAAAAAAAAAAGAAGAAAAAACGAGGCATTGATCATAAATGGCCTTCTGTCAGCTGTTAACAACTGGGATTGGTGGTTTGGTACCAACATTATTTCAGGTAAATGAGAAGGCAGAATTGTAAACAAAGGAAAATGTTCGATCCCCTAAGTGAAACGTGGGCTGGTGCCTAGTATTTATAGCTTAGTATGTCCTCATTAATCCACTCTGTTAATTTTTTTTTTCTTTAACGCTGACTTAGAAAGAATATCAATACAACATTTCTTTGCTGTTTCTAAGTGTTCTGTTATATTCGAGGTCTTACTCGCTAACACACATTTTTCTTTCTAAAGAGCTCCTCCGGTTTTTACTTAGATCATGCTATGGAAAAGAATCACTGCATTTCTTAAACTATTAACAAATACTTTAAATGATGAAAACTTACTGAAGCCAGCAGGAAATACAATCCAACAATTACACAGCAGCAGCAACCTGTTTTTTTCTGATTTGGATTCAGGGGAAGAGTGGTGGTTATTGTAATTATGTCTTTAAAGAAATACTTAATAATGTTTGCCTGTTTCTGACATACCTGAAGACTTGTCCATAGAGTTAATCACCTAATGCTGAAAAAACCCCTGTGTACTCCAACCAGATTTATTCTCAGCTTCAGATTCATATCAAAACATTTTTAATAATGTACTGCTGTTGTTTTGGCCACAGAGTCTGTAGCAAAAGAGTTGTATTATCTATGAAAAGAGCACTATTTAGAGGTAGTGGAAAGATGTGGTGTCCATAATTTTGGATATCTATGATTCAACTCAGTCAAGTTGAAGCACTGACAGAAATTCCTTTGTTCTCAACATGATCCAGTCCATGTGTCTCTTTTCAGTTTATGTCTGGACTTGTAGAAAATTATTATGATGAAATTTTTATTGTAAAGCTGTTGTATACATGATGTTTACTGCAAAATCTGAGTCTTTTAAGACAATGTGTTTTAAAAGGTTCAAAGCTAGGTTTTCAGCTGTTATTTCAGGGTCACATTTTCATGAGTTCAAAAGTCAACACTGCAGAATTTGTGTGGAAATAAGGCCTTAGTTTGGCACACTAAGGTCTTCGTATCCTGGTCTAACTGGACTGAAGACCAACAGTAATAAGATCTGTTAGATGGGTTGTATTGCTAGCAATGATGTATTCTGCTACCTACTGAAAGAACTGAATTTAGTACTTCATTTACAGCTATCACATATGTAATGACTGTGTAAAATTTTGGATGATGTTGCTGAAAATACCTTTTATTTTATAGCTGTTTCTGTTTTGAGAAATTATAACAAACTGGTTTGGCCACCTAACTTAACCAATACATTTGGACACTTGAACTTGCTCAGAGCTTTTTGTTCAGATGATCTCAGCGCTGACCAGTGTTTGATCCAATGCTATAAAAGCTGCATTCCAGGAGCTTCAAGTTTTTGCTTCCTTCTCAGAGCCCTGTTCCGTCACAAGACTGCATTTATTATGTCTGTTCTCCTTTACTGGCCATCACCATGCACTGGGGGAGTTGCACGGCTGCTGAAGGTAGCTGACAGACAAGCACCAGTTAAAGGGTGGATCTGTCTGGAGGGTGAACGTATCCAGCACTGCAGTTGTTCACCAGGATACGTTTAACATTGAACCGAGCCTTAATGGAACACTGCAGAAAGCTGCTTGTTCATTTCGGAGTGTGAGGTTTCCTTAGTGTTTTTGGGCACAGGGACACCTTTAACAAATTTTGTCTTTAGGTGAAAACTTCATTTTCAGTTGAAATACAGATTTGCTGGAAAACTTTCACCTACCCTTAGCAGAGACCTCAGTGGACACTTCTGGAATACTGTTGGCTGTGCCTGTAGGCGAAGTTAAACTCCCTTGAGTAAACAATCCCAAAACCTCAAGATGTCTTATGTCCCTAGGGCAATCCCTGGCTTCCTTAAGCGTCCTGCAAATACCACAAATCCACACCAATTAAACCCATATTCTGTAACGCTATTCTTAACCTTTTTTCCTAAGACAGTATTTTACTACGATATCTATGTTTCTTCTATTCTTTGAAGACCACTAGGAAGACTTGTCAATGATTTACTTCATAAGTAGAGGACAGTTAAAGCAGGAATTTTGCCTGATACTTAGATGGGGTTGATATCTCCTGAGCTAGGAGGTAAAGATGCAAATCTGCGATCATCAGGACTGTGTGGTGTGGCATCTAGAGGTGCATTAATTAAAAGCATGTCATCATGTAATTGCTGATGATTAGTAAAAGGAGTTATCTTCTGCCTCACATTATTATTAATTACTACTTCTACTATTAATTTTGGGAAGCTTGAGCCAGTAACTGAAAAAGAACAGCCCTTCTAAAACTTAGAAAGTTTCAGAAAATTTAGAAGATTGATTTTGTGCTGTGGCATGGCTGTCAGAAATACATGATAAATTACAGGAGTGTGAAAGATAACCTTTGTTTTGGAATTCTCAGGATGCATAGTTAGATAGTTGTAACTGTTAATGTAAATTTTGTTAGGCCTTTTTTTTAAATTATTATCAACCAGTAAAGGTTGCAATAAGACTGTGGAAAGCACTTTCTAATTTGAATTCTTGTATATTAGCCCGCAAAAACCTCCTATTTCTGTTAGCTATGCAAAGAAAATAAATGAGGCCTGAAGTCTAATCCAGATAGATAAAGGTGGGAAGGCCAAAGCTGATTTCAGGGAATCAGGTTCCTTCTCTTCCCCAGTTCAGGAGTTGATCTGGAGCAATTGCTAAAATAAAACTATGTGGCAATACCTATTACTTTTGCATTTGGTGAGGAGTTTTACTGATATCTTGAGGTTCATGGAGCCCATCTGCATATTACACTGAAATACTGAAAATATTCCCCCTTAGCTTAGGACACATCAATGTTGAAGGTAAGGATGCTAAAATTCTGGCTGCAGTCCTTGCAGATCAATAGAGGAGCAAAGCCGTTCTAGAATGCAGTCTGGTGTTTTCTCGGCAAATATTCTACCTGTCTACCTGTTACCATTGCTCATAATCCATGTTCTGAGAAGGCTCATACAAGGTGCATGCTGTCCACAAGTGGGGAAATGCAAACAGAAAGCTGGGGATAGTTCCTGAGTCTGTGAACACGACTCGAGGAGTTGGCATGAAGAGGCCAATTTTTGCCTGCCTACAGAAAACTTTGCTGGAATGTTGATTGCTGGAGAGTTAAATGAGTTACTTAGAATGACTAGTAGCAAAAATCTAGGAAAATGGCTCTCAATTGTGTCTGTGAGCTATAAACTGTAATGCCGCTCATTAGCTACCTTCTGTGATGATGAAGGGACTTGAATAAAAGTACTGAGGAACAACAGAACAAAGAGCGATTGCATAGAAATGCTCAGCATGATCGGGTTCTCTGTTCCATCAGGAAAATTTAAGAGTTTAAAGAGCTTTAAAATACACATTTTTTTAAAAAGATAATTTGGAAGATCAACAAGAGAGAAAAGCAGCAAACATAAAACCCCCATGCTTTCCGCACAAGCTGCATTCTTGGTGTCATTTGGATTATTGCTACCAGGCATGGCAAAATTTTGAATGAAGCTTTTTCTCCTGGAAACTTTAGGGTCTTCAAGTTCTGCCCAAATTCCACTTGAGATTATCAGAGGAATTAGAAACACAAAGAGACCTAATACAGGGAAAGGTGGCTTTAAGGGGGGGGGGGAAGAGGGTGGAAAGTCATTAGAATTTATGCCCAGAAATTTACCATTACATTCCTTTCTTTTTTTTTTTCCCTTTTCCACATTTTCTTTTATTTGGTAAGCAGCCTTAGTTAGCTGACTGTTTCACAGTTCAGTTTGTGATATTTGGTTTTGCTTTGAATGCTGATGTCCCTGAGAGTTACTGTTCATGCTCTAATTGTCTATTTAGCAACTGCATATGGCCTTTTAATATGGAGGCTCTGATCACAGCTCTGAGAGTTCAGTTTGTTTCTGGATCTTACTTTAACAGCATCTTTGCAATTGTGTCATTGTTTGAGTTAAATGTTCAGTAGCAAGCTTCGTCTGTCTATATTCTATTTTTCATATATCTGAAAGCTTTGTTTCTCTTTAATAGTTGCAAAACTTTTATTTTCCCTACACTTGCAGTCACACTGTCTTTCACACCCTCAAGATGTTATATGTAATTGGTAGCAGACAGCCTGTCTCAGTAAAATATGAGACAGTGGCCAGCCTGAAATATGCCTGTTGGAGCAGACAGAGCAATCGTCACTGCGTTGGATGAGTGTTGTGCTGTGAACTAGAAGGGCTCTAAGGTGGGTAGCAGGGCTGACACTGCAGTGGAGGGAGGCCTGGGGGAGGCAAAGGGCTGGGGCACCCCCGGTGTGGTTGGCACTCCTCTCATTCGGTTAATTCAGCCCCAGCTGCTCAGCTCTTTTGGCTGGGGTGCCAACTCGGGCTGGCCCATCGTCTTTCAATAGCATAAGTCTTCAATAAAAGAAGCAGCACAAGCCAGGAGCCAGAATTACCTACTGAAGCTGCTGGTGCTCTGCCGTTCTGCAAGTGCCCCTTGAGCACGTGATGGGTCGTTGGGATTTAGCAAGGGACAGGTAGCTCAGGTTTTCAGTATTTTGCTTTTCCAAGGCTTTATGCCACTTCCAAGCGGGAGGGTCAGGGAGTAAGCAGACATGGAGGTGTCTGTAGCTGGCAGATTTAGCAGGACTTTGTGATGGCTGTTCCTGCTGTAAGCAGAACAGGAGTTGGTATTTCAGTGCTGACTGAGGCATAATACATGGAGAGTGGTGGCGGGGAACAGGGCTATGAAAGATTAAGGTAATTGGGTGATGCTTAGTGTGCTGGTTTTGGCTGGGATAGTTAATGTTCTTCACAGTAGCTAGTATGGTACCGTGTTTTGGATCTGTGCTGAAAACAGTGTTGGTAATGCAGAGATGTTTTCGTTGCTGCTAGGTGGTGCTTGCCCAGAGCCAAGGGCTGTTCTGCTCCTCACCCCACCCCACCAGCGAGCAGGCTGGGGGGGCACAAGGGGTTGGAGGGGACACAGCCGGGACAGCTGACCCCGACTGACCAAGGGATATCCCAGACCATGGGACATCATGGTCTGTAATATAAAGATGGGGGAAGAAGGAGGAGGCAGGGGGAAGTTGAGTGATGGCGTTTGTCTTCCCAAGTCACCATTAGGCGTGCTGGAGCCCTGCTGTCCTGGAGATGGCTGAACACCTGCCTGCCCATGGGAAGTGGGGAATGAATTCCTTGGTTTGCTTTGCTTGCATGTGCGGCTTTTGCTTTACCTATTAAACCGTCTTTACCTCAGCCCACGAGTTTTCTCACTTTCACCCTTCCCATTCTCTCCCCCATCCCACTGTGGGGGGAGTGAGTGAGCGGCTGCGTGGGGCTGAGTTGCCGGCTGGGGTTAAATCGCAACAGCCAGAAAAGGAAGGAGGATCGAAGAACAGAGGAGTGATAAGATTGGAAAGGTCAAACAGTGAAGTCCTGTGGGTAAGATTGAACAGAAAATTGTTGCCACAGCTGAGGCAGAAGAGGTTATATTTTTGGCAGTGTAAAGTGAGAAGAATTTTTTGCAAAGGAAAAAGCAGAAGTTAGATATATTATGCAGAAAACTATGGTATTACACAGAGCTGGGAGCTGTAGAGATACATTCAAACGTTGTTAGAGGTGAAGACCTAGTAGGATACCTGGGTGGAAAGCAACCTTGAGGTGGAAGCTTTTATGACAGGCAGGATGCATTATACTCTGCCCAGAAAAAGGAGACAGAGTGGGTAGCTTGGGTAAAGATTATTTTATCCATATTGAGCTTGGGTTATGATGTTAATTTAGGCTGAATGTCTGTGTTCAGTTCAGATGGTCTAAAGCTGAGCACCATTATTGCTAGTTTCCCCCAGAACCTACGCTTTCCTGCCAAAACACAAATCCAGATGTGCTGACACAGCAAGTTTCCATGCTTTGGGCTGGAGCCACCTGATATGATACATTTGGTGCATGCAAGGGGAGCCAATTTGTTACTGGCAGGTAACAGTTTTCAAATTTCCACAGGGTTTCACAGAAGACTGTCTAGCAGAGACAGCTTGGAAATAGCTCTGTCTCGGTCTCCCTTGCTCCAGGTCTTTTGTGCACCAGCCTGACACCCCCATGAAGGAAATGGATTGAAGGTGGCTTGTTCCAGCAGACCTGCTAATTATCTGGTTTGAGCCAAGGGTGACTTTGTCTCATATCAGAGACTAGCTTCAAGAGCAGGACACTCCTTATCACCAGGAGATTTCACATGCTGAACTCTGCACAGGCTCAAACTGCCTGCTGGGGAGAAATGTGCGTGATTTTTCCTGGTGCCCTTTGGTGCTCTGCTGTGTTGTGTGCCGTGCTAGCTCATTCTCCTGCCTGTAGAAGAATGGGGTGAGGTGGAAAGCCGAGTGCCGGATTGTGGGCTGTAACGTGGGAGGTAGGTCTGGCTGGGTCAGGAAGCGTTGCAAACGCTGCCAGGCACCTCAAAAATGTATTAAAACCAGAATTATACTGGAGCCGCATAGTTGGTTGCCAGATTTCGAAGTACATTGGTTCCTTCTGCCTACCTGAGGGAATGGCAGATACAAACCCCTGGAAGGGAAGACTAGTGGTTATAGTGACTGCTGTGCTGTTGGCAGGGTCGTGATCCATTTTGCTGCAGCCTGGTGCCATTTGGCGTGAAGTGCAATAGCAACCTGATGGTGGTTGTTTAGAAAGGGAAAGCCGCTCCGAGCTGCGGTGGAGTTTGGCTCTGTCGGAGTTGCCCCTAAGCTCCATGAGGGTTAGGCTGAAGCTTGAACTGCATGAAATGTTGATGTGGGAGGGCGGGATGTCACTGTGCCTGCCAGCAACCCTGCCTGTGGCTAACATGGGCAGCTGGAGAGATGTGCTGGGGGATGTATTTCAGAGTCAAACTGCCTTCCTCACACTCAGCTGTTTCCCCTCAAACACTTGCTTTGAATGGCTTTTTAGCCTGGCAGGTGCTGCCATCACTGACAAGCCTGTGCCCCCCCCCGCCTCTGCCATGGGGAAATGCATGGAAGCTGGCAGTCACCAAAATAAGCAAATACTTGCTTCTGCGCAGCTACTGAAAGTGAGAGCGTGTGGCTCCTGTAGCAGCAGGGCAGAAAAGGACACAAGGGACCCTGGTTGCTAATAATATGTGCTTTATAATGTGCTGCATGGAAAACAAAAACAAGTCAGTGGTGACAAAGCCGGCCAACAACTGTCTTCGGCAGTGAGCTGCTTCTCAAGATTATTTCATTTTGGTTGAGTTAGTAACTGAGATCCTCTGACAACTGTATGAAAGCAGAAACAGCCTTGTTTTGGGACATAAGCAGCATGAAAGACAGTCTTGCACAGAGTTTTTCTTTTTTTCTTTTTCCTCTGGTTTTGTTTGCCATGAATATGAAACCATAGTGTTTTAAGTATCTCTTAACGCAAAGAACTACGTCTGACTGTTTCCGTTGTCCATGCTGGTTATATGCCATGACCCACAGTTGTCTCCTGCTCTTTTGAGAACTGCTTTGCCTGGTAGGATACTTCTGGATATTAGATTGTGATGGGAATAGGAGCTGGTAGAGCACAGCGGCGCTCCAACCCCTCTCAGCGTGGTCAGAATTTCTGTATCTGACGTACTGATGGCACCTTTAGCATAGCACTGCCTTACAGCACCAGTCTAGCATCAGCTCTCAGGGGTTACTTAAGAAACCCCACATACAACAATTAAAAGGGGGAGCAAGGGGAATTCTTGTAGGCATTACGTGCTCAATAGCTGCGGTGTGCTACATCCCCCTGGCATTGGTGGCAGACCTGTTAATGGCTTCTGTACAGGAGTGACTGGGAGATATATATAGTGGGAGGTGACGGTGTGTTGTCCTGTTTGCTGTCAGCTGAGGACTAAATTCAGTAATTTGAAGGTGACAGCTGTATTGGCTCCAGTGCAGCCCTGGCACAGTTCTGACTGCTCAGCCCCCTGCCACTCCCAGAGATCCAGAGCTGAATTCTGAGCTGGTCATAGTTTGGAAGTGCTGCGGTGCCAGGCACTGGGCTTTTATCCTCATGCCTCTTCACTAGTTTACTCTTGCCTTGCTTCCTGTGCTTGAATTCTAGTTAATCTCACCCTGCCGTTCATATAGCTAAAAAATAAGATGTGCTTTTTCATATGGTCCTTTTCATATGCTATTTATCCCCAAAATCTAATTCCCAAGTCAATACGCTTCATGCAGACAGGGAAGCATTTTGTACCTAAATTGGTGCAATCATGGGTGAATAACACACAGGTAAACTTTGCAAAAAATATCATTGTAGATGTACTGAGGCTGCATGAACGTCGACAGGCTAATAAACGGGAAAGGCTGTGGACTGAGCTTTATACATAAATGTGAAGGTGGTATTCATCCTGCCCTGCTCTTAGGATGTGCATGTGTATTCCCATTCTGCCTTTACAGTACCGATAGTTCATTTTTAATAAATCAAAGGCAGCTTTTTGTTGCTTGTATGCTCTCTGAAGGAGGGCATATCAAGTCATACCCTAAACAGTTTTGACACACAGATAATGTCTGGTGAAAAGTGCTAATGGTAGTCTGTTATTTACAGATGTGTTGAGAAATAGGCGAGGTAATGAGTTTATCTTCCTTATTCCTCACAGGAGGAAAATAAGATGAGAGGCACATTCTCCTTTCGTCCTCTAGCTCCAAAGGAGGCTGGTCTCCTGTCATCCCTCGAAGAAACTCCTTTACACTTGTCTAGCCAGGATAGTTTCCAACATGCCTTTTTTGTTCTGCCCGGGCACCCTGGTGACTCGGCTGACATTGATAGGAGTGTTTCTCTTTCCAGTCCGTCCCTGCACGCTTGCCGTATGGGCTGACGCCTGTCAGCTGCCCGGAGCGCTGCTGCTGGAGCACCTCCTGGATCAGTGGGCTCCTCGTCACGCAGCGAGAGCTCGGCAGGAGCTGCAGGCTGTTGGCACACTCCTGGTCTTGATCCGAAATTAATTGACGCAACTTGAATCTTTGGAGATGATGCCAGAAGGAAGAACAGAAGACCTGTGAGATAGCAAAGATCAAATAGGATGTAAAATTGTCCACTGGCATTCTTCAAATGGAGAGGTTTGATTTTTCTTTTATAGCTTGGTCGCTTCAGCTTGCAGCCGCACAAGCTCCCATTTACAGCTGTTGAGACTTGGTATTGTCTCAACAGCTCTGTGGGTTTCTTTAGCCAGGAGAGGTTCAGCGCTGTATGTGACGACAAAAGGGTCTTCGTGCCGCTGTGCAGCCTCGTCTGTAAGACTAGGAAAATGGTACTGTCACAATTGTGAAAACTACCGATACTGGTGCAGAGTTTTGGAAAAGGAGCAAAATAGAAGGACTTATTTTTCTGAATTAGGTTCCTGGGTGTAATTTCTTTGAAGGAGACATCATAGTTGGAGTATTACATAAGTATATACCTTTTGTAAGGGTATACTTGAGTAAGGTGCCCTCATCTACAAAACTGTAACTTGTTTCAGAGATCAAAATAATTCATATGTTTGTTTTACCTCCCCCTTTCATATATGAAACCAGTTCTGTAGACTCCCTTTTTTCTTGCTCTTGGTGCTGCCTTCTGGAGGTCACGCTAACTAAATTACTCTAAATTGTTCCAAAAATCTCTGGGTTTTTCTCTTCTGCGCCTCACTGAAAGCTTTACAAATGAAGGCAGCAAAAGACATAAATAGTGTCTAAAGAGTGCATATCTGAGATTTCCATATGTTCAGAAATTTACCAGTCTTGTTTCCAAGAAAAGTGGGCATGAATCACCCTCTGGAGGGCCCATTTTCTCTCCGGTGACTGTAGAGGAATTTTAACTTGGTGTCAGGTGGCTGAAATTATAGGTAGCATTCATCTGACCCAAGAAAGAAAAATCCTCCTCTGAAGGAAAGATCAAGCTGGTACTTGAACACAGAGTAATGGGGAAGTGAAGTGTGTGTAGGTGCCATGTAGAGGGCAGAGGTAGGCAGTAAGAGCCTGCTATACCAAGTAGCATGGGGAGGTATGGTAACATTTCACAGGGGTATGAAACCAGTAGGCTGGCAAGAGAATGTTTGGGGGTTTTTTTTCACCACAGGTAATGTTTGAAAGTAGAGGTGATGGGTTATATCTCTTAATCAAGAGCGTAATTGATACTTTGTTCCCTGCAGACCATGTCTGTGCAGACAGCTACCTGCTAGCTTTGCCCGTTTTCTGGACATCTGGGACTCTCTGCCCCATTGACGAAATGCATGCCAGCTCCAGTCCAGAAGCCATTTAAACTCATTTACACAACTGTGATAAGGTGACCAAGTCCTTTTTGGTGCATTTACAAATGCAGCATGCAGCTGTCTGCACTTCATAGACTCACAGAGTAGTTTAAGTTGGAAGAGACATATGCGGATCATCTAGTCAAACCCGTGTGCAAAGCAAGGCCCAGCTAAATCAGGTTGCTCAAGTTTGTGTCCAGTCAAGTTCTGAGTATCTTCAGGGATGGAGATTCCTTCATTTCTCTGAGCTGCAAGTTCCAAGGTTTGATTGCTCTCAGTGGGGGTGAAGAATAGAAATATTCTGCTATCTAGTTGGAATTTCCTTGTTCCAACTTTTGTCTGTTGACTCTCATTCTGTTGTTGTGCACCTTCCAGAGGAGTCTGAGTTCGTCTTGTCTATATCTTTCTATTAGGTAATTGTAGACAGCAATAAGATCCCTCCCTGAAGCCTTCTCCCCCAGCCTCTCCTTGGCCATCCTGTGTCACAGTCCCCTGACCAGCTTGGTGGCCTTTGCTGGACTTGCTATGGTATACTGATGTCTGTCTTGTATTGGTGAAGCCAAAACTGGACACAACAGTCCAGAAGTGGTCTCATGTACTGAATAGAGGGGAGGGAACTCTTCCCTGGACCTGCTGGCTAATGCAACCCAGGGTGCGGTAAGCTTTTGCTGCAAGGATACCCTGCTGACCTGTTTAAGTTGCAAATGTTCATCCTGTAGATATGCCCTCTATTCACCTAGTTAGAACAGAAGAAATATAGGGAAAAGACATACCAATATACACACTGAGCTGGAATTAAACTCGCAATCCTAATGAACAAATCTCTGATGAATCACAACTACACTATATGAAAAAGTCTGAGCGGGGTTGCTATCATACAACTTGCAGTTCTCAGGGCTTATTTGGAAGTACCTTTTCCATGGTCAGCTTTGAAAAGGAGTTTCTCATGTTTATTCTAAATTCACCACAAATAAGGATGAATGGTAGGTGAATGTTTGAACAGCACCCCTTACCTATGAGTGCTAGGAACATAATAGGAGGCATTAGCGTCTTTACCTTTAGCTTATGGTATTTATGTTTGCAAACAGCAATTTAAATAACATTCATCACACAAAAGGTCCATCGCTAAGAAGAGAGATGATACTAAAAAGGCGTAGGACAACTTTTATCCAGTTTGTATTTTATAATTTTTATACATGTCCTCTACCTGTGAAAGACCTTGGACCCTAAGCGGGTATTTTGGAAATGTCAGTATATAGTGCAAAGGCAAAATGTATTACTTTCATAGATAACTGATTAGTAATGAAAGAGCTTTAATTTTATTCAAAGAAGTAGTATATGAAGTGATGAAAGCTAAAGATTCCCAGGGCACTTTTAAATGATGCCCATAGAAAATGTTGAGGAACATTAATTTATGATTTAAGTATTTTAACAGTTTCTCTAGTATCTTCAAGAAAACGAAGCTATTCTTATCCCTGAGACTGAAGGTTTCCAATTGCACATATGTAACTACCTGTTCTATTAGGAGAGGGTTGTACTTTAAGATTTTGGCTATGCTGCTTGCAAGTGGTGATCAAAATATTTCATAGTTCCAGATTGCAAGAGAGGAAATATCTTTCCTTTATTAATAATAAAGTGGCAATGATAAATTGGCTATAATAGCTATAGGCCTGGCCAAAACTTTTGATTTACTGAGGCATGATCACATTATATGTGCTGATAAAAATATTGAATTGGGGACTATTCTTATAGAAAAATTTCAAGATCTGTATCAGAATTATTCTCATTTAGAAACCAAATTGGAATTGATAGTGACACTTATTCTGTTTTATAATAGTTTTATATAGGGCTATCCATAAGTCCAGATTGCATTTAATGTCACCTTCTATCTTTTCCTTTGTTAATTGAGGAATGAAATAATCAACTTTTTAATAGTTGGTGGGCAAATAATAACGTTGGTTTTTGTGAATATATCTGGTATTGGCAGGAATTAATATCCTGATATGATTAAAAATTTAGAGTTGTAGGAATGGTTTTGTTCTTGCAGTAGGTTTGAAATAAACACAAAGAATATATATAAGCATTACCTAGTATAAAATATATTGTTATCCTAAATGATTACTGAAAAATTAAGTGAAGTGAAACAGGTAATATAGGGGAAGGTTATTTTGAAATATATTTCGGTGTCCAAATTGGTTCTTGGAAGAGTATAATATATTTGTCACCTTCAATTAAACTAATGTGATGGTTCAATAAACTAAATGAAGCAGCAATTAAAGCCCCAGAAATAGAAAGTTCTTAATGCTTACCCTCTTCCTGGATTATTTTACAGTTTAACATACTTTGTGTCTATTGGTACCTATGCTGTTATACAGATTCACTTGTGAGAAACACCCAAAGCATCATTCATCTATCACAATGGACCTCTGACAAGCTAATGTATTCTGGATTTAGAATAGGGATCCTTTGTCCTTTTTACATTTGCCATGTAGCCACTCATAAATTGGTTAGAAATAGAGAAGATATGCTGTTTCAGGGGGTTAAAACCTCTGCCATTTATGTTGGTGAGAACTCACTGCAGCAAATCATCTGAAGTGTTTTTCTTATCCTTCAAATTTCATCTAAAGACAAGCATAGAAGATAGTCCTGTCAGTGTCAAGGGATAGGAATAAATTATTTAAGAAAAATAGTGATAGAAAATCCTAGCTAAAAAAATCCGCAAAGTCTTTCTTTAGACCACCATCATTTATTTCAGTTTTTCACATAAAGTTGTTTTTATAGGGGCAACCAGATGCCTTTTAACTTATTTTTGACTTAGTCTTGCAGATGAAAACACTCTCCATGTCTGTGGTCAAAGCTACAAAACAGAAAATATCAAAATACAGGGGCACTCTAGGGTATGAGAAAGCTTCAGACTAAATGGATGAAGGTTGTTCTGAAAGTGTCCAATAACACCAGCAAATTCTGCAAAACAACTGGAGGACTCTAGAGGAGATGAGAAAGCAGTTTTTATGTCGCAGGAAGATGGGTTAATGGTGTTGTAATATGGAGAAGAGCCATTGTTTGAAGATGGAGTGCTTCAGTTAAAGCTGGAACAGAAGAGAAGCATCTCTTTTTTGTAACTCTTCCTCTTCTTCAGATCTTTGTTACTGAGTTGTGTGAAAAATGGATAGATGGCAGTTGTGCAGGTGTGCTTTTTCCTGGTCTCACGGTGGATCTTTTGTTTTAGTGGATATGAGGGAAGGCAGGACTTCAATAAGTAGCAAACAGCAGGTCTTACACTTGTACAGAAGTAATCCAAAAGAATTAAAAAGAATGTATAAGAAGGTGTAATTTATAGGGCTTTGTGAAGGGCTTTGCAGGTTAACCAGTATATTTGATTCTGTCCAAGTCTGGCTCTGTCTTTTCTGTAACACTTCCTGTAGGCAGAGGAAGAACTCCAGTAGATTTGCCAGGCGTGATGTGCTTTTACAAGAAACATGCCTCTTCTGGATTTTCACGGCAGCCTGTTAAAGCAGGAGGTCACAATTGTTGATCTAAAGTATTGTCTGAATAGGGCAGCACTCTGTGGCCAAGGTGCTGACCAAACCCAGAAAAGTCTGGGCTAATCCAGTAGTTCAGGCAAGGATTTGGGGTTGTCTGTTAAGCACAGATTCCCCAAAGCTAGCCAGACCTAACTTGTGATCATCCTTTGGAAGAGGAAGCCAAAGTAGTAGCATTTAGTACCCTGATCATTGTGAATCACTGGTATGAATTATGGATTGCTGTACCTCCAAGAGAAAGGAGTACCAGAATGACTTTGGAGGGATTTGCAGCCCCAAAGATACTGCATCCTGATTTTCATTGATCAGGGCATGCCTTATGAATCCGAAGGGCAAAGTAACTCAGCCCTGGGACAGGTAAGCACCAGTATTTGATGATGAGAAAAGCCTTCTTTAAGGGATGGATGTTTCAGAGCAGTCTTGGAGTAGAAGGGCTTTAAGTAAATATTTCTGGTGCCAGAATGTAGGGCAGATTAGGATCCTCACAACATGATACAGAGCATCGAGGAAAAGAATTTTTTTTGAAAGCATATGCTGTTATTTTGACTTCTGCTGTGGGGATGTTAATTCGTATTTATTTTTGGAAAGGATGTTATATTGGCTCACAAAATATTGCACTTTCTAGCTATTTCTGGGGAATATGTGGTCTATTGAAGGCCTAATATATATCTAAGTTCTTACAGGTAATTACCTTTTCTGTTTCCATTTTTTGTTATGTATTACATGCATTTTTCTGAAAAGATGTAAGACATCTTCTTTACATGCGGATAGCCTTCGGCTTTTGTATTTGTTTGCTTTGTGGTATTCCATGGGCACAGTGTTGCTGTATCTTGTTTCCTTCAATGTGTGCTTGCAAGTAACTTCTTGTCTGTGGGAATATATCTTATGTTTATGTTGCACCTCTTTCTGTGAAGGAACCCAGTGTTGTACAAGCAATAGGCCTCAGGATCTTTTTAGCCCATAAGGGATGTGTCTTAGCCTGCTCCTTGAGACATTCTTACCTCTCTCATACAGGGCTTTTAGCTCTGCATACAGACTCTGTGTGGTTGAAAAGGCATTATGATCTCAGCAAACATTTTGGATGCCTAAGTTTTATTGTTTTCTATTGGAATTGGGCAGGCAAAAAAATCAGTGAGTTGGATGCTCTAAGAGTCACAAGGATCTTGGCCAAAATGATCTACCACAGCAAATTACCAGCAGCGGTGGAGTCCCCACTGCTCCATCTCTCTAGGCTTGTGACTCCTAGCTATCCTCAGGCTCTTCAAAATTCTCTCAGATGTTCAGCTCAAGAAAACGTGGACAACTTTCCTTCCTAGTCCCTTGAAAACCTTGCACATGATTGGTATGAGATAAGGACACGTCCAGGGACTGATGAGCTGTGTCCCTCCACAGTCTGTCTTAGCCACTGTTACTCGAGGGTTCCTTGGGCATATCAGCTACCTTAAGAGCAGGTGAGACTGTCTGAACAAACCTATACTAAGCAAATCCCCCTATAACATTTAGTAATAACTGGGTCTTCCTTTATGTCAATGAGAGTGATTATTTAGCGTGGTTTAGTTCTCATTATTATTCATGCATTTCTCTGACTAAAGGCAACATTTTCTCTAAGTAGACTGTGAATTTCCTGATAAAACCAGCTAGACTTAGTTCTTTATTATTCCTGCATGTCTTTGTGGCTGGTCCTATCTCTTCTGGCTCAGAAAAGATGATTAATTATTCTACTTGATCTTCACTTATCATGGGAGTACTATGTAAATTATTTCAAAAATGTCCTTTTTTAGATTTCATTATTTATTTTCAATATAACCTGGGTATTATGAAATATGAGAAGTGCATGCCTTTCTAGCACACTTCTTAGATTTGAAAATTTAGCATGTATTTTTGTTACAGGTTTTGTGACTTGTTGTTTACTTTTTCTGTTAGCAACATACTTCTATGCCTTCTAAATTAATTATCCTGGCTTCTAACTAGCAGCTTACTATCATTAGTGTCTGAAAATGTATTCCTTAGCAATTCAAAACATGCATATTCCTTAGCAATTTAAAACATGCATTTAGAATTCAACAGGCAGAAATAACAAACATCCTTTCTAGCTTGTATGTAGTATGTAGTACTGGCTTTGTTTTTCCAACTGTGGAGCAAAACTCTTTTCTTTGATGAGATTTGTGGGCCACGTGTATTTGTTTTAGTCTTATTTGTGAGAAACTTCAGTGATGTGAATAGAATTTTGGCTCACAGAAAAGAACATACGGCATAACGGAGAGCTCCAGTATACCTCGGAGGGGCACAAGGTTTTGGCAAAGCACTGGCTTTGCAGTTGAAAGCTTATGTCAAGCAGTCTCTGATGTTTTCCTAACTTTTCGTCTATGAACATGCACCAGCCTATTCTGTTCCCTAGAGGGCTGTTTGAAGTTGGTCACATTGCACCCCTTTAATATAATGCCTTCTGTCATTGCTGTACTAATAGTGTGTATTGCTCTTTCCAGAAAGCTACATTTCCTTTTTTGCCCCAATAAAGAATAACTTAGGCATCAACTGTTTATTAATTTATTTGTCAAGTTGAAGATACAGGAATAAAATCAGAGAATTTGAAAGATATTTGCATTCCTTTATTCTTCAGCTTTCAACTTGAAATACTAGAAAATTTTGTATTCCAGTGAGGATTTGTAGTGGCTGAACCACATGCCTAAGAATTTCTCAAAAATTTTTAGTTTTCAAATTTTTCTTACTGTCATTAAAAAATATTTTTGTTAAATTTGGTTACAGAAAGGTTCTGAAAAATAATGCTTGTCTCAATAGTATCCACCTTTTGTCCTATGCACTTGTTTTACTTTATTGAAGAGTCTTTCTCAGCAAAATAAATATGCTGCCTGTTGTTTGTTCCTTCTTAGAAGGAGAAAGTCTTCTGAATCCACAACAGATGCACATTTAGATCTGTTACTTTTACTACTTCCTTCATTATCTAATGCTGTAGAAGTTATGAGAGTAATTCTATGTTTAGCACCTTTTCATCTGTTTTCTTGGAAAAGTTTATGCATTTTAAATTACATATGCACTGGATAAAATCAAGAAATATTCTGGAAGAGAGCCAGGAGACCTGGTCTGTCCTTTCCAACTTGTAAATCCTAGGGCAGAGTTATACTCCATTTAATTTGTTCATTATCTGGTCCTGTGAATTTTGTATTCCTGACCACTCAATGATTGTGTTTCAAAACCTCCTTCTTCAGTATCCTTCTCATCTGGAAAGGGCTTCTGTGGGATCAGATCTCTCATTTGTTTGGTAGGTGTTTTAACCATTAGGCTACCACCCAACAGATACCGTCAAAACAAGAGGGGTTTTTTGTTATCTCTGAATGAACTCCAAGGAGCATGTCTTAGGGATGCTCTACATACATTTTCCATATAAGATCTATTCTGATCATAGGTTGGGACCTACCTTTAGCTAATATAAGGACTTCAGGCTTACCAGGGGGCTCCCCAAGGTGGGAGGTATAAGAGAGTAAATTATCTGGACTGACTTCAGGGACACAGGCAGTTTAAGGAAGATCAGAAATTTCTCCTGGATGTCTGAATAGATCCATGTTCAAAGACATGGTCTCTTAAGATAGCCAAGGTTAAATAACTCTGGAGGGATGATCCTTCTTCCCTCCAAACCCTTTCTGCAGAAGACAGCATCTCAGATTTTCCCCTTATCAGGGTTTTGCTTTTCTGTAACTTTATACTTGTTTGGATAATAAGTAAAAAAGTTTTCCTGCCATGACATAATTACACTGTCACAGTACCCATTAGTCAGAAATTCAGTCTGTCTTCTGTGATGTGGCAATTGTCTAAGCATTTGCAGACAAGAGTGTGAGTGTAGCATGATGAGAAGAGCTGGAAGGAAGGAGAAGCCTCCACACTCACAGGATGGAAGAATTCAGCACGGCATGTGTCCGAACACCAGGTACCCCACTGTGGGCAAGGGAAAATGATGGCACCCAACAAACTTGTACCACTTCAAAAGCAGAATATAAACTGCAGGCCAATTTGAAGTTTGAGCAAGTGAAAAAGGCAAGCTTAAATGGAAAATGGATTTTGTTACAAACGTTTAACTTACATTATAGATTAAATCTCTTGGTGCTGTAGTGAACAGTACATGGGGAAGCCCCGCTTGTATTCAGAGACACAGGTCTATCTCCTTCTGTAGGTTGGAGTACATCTGAACTATTGTCCTCTTCTCTTCATATCTTTCTTTTAGAGTGATTTTTTTTTTCCTTTATGTACCACGTTTAAAAAAAAATACAGCTGACTTACATATTTCCTGCACTGCTCTAGAAAAAAAACCAACCCCAAAACATTTTGGATGGACTTGCTACCCTGTAGGTTGGGGAATCCAGGCCCAGCAGCCATTCGGCTGCCTCTGAAACACTGTTCCAAGTCGCATTCTTTTTCTGCAGTCACATTTTGCAAACCCTCTACATACAAAAGGAGCATCGATCAGGAAAATCTCTCTACATGCAAAATGGACACAGATCAGGAAGCATCTTTAAAAGAAGTGATTGCAACTCCACAAAAGATCAGAGGCAAGATTTCTTGACTTTCTTTGGAGGAGAAAAGTTGAGCCAATAAACAGAAGACTGAAGGAAAGCAATGGCAGATTGATAAAAGCACTGCAACCCATTTCTCACTAAAGCAATTTGGCCCAGTAATTTCTTAGCTCTGAAGAGGGTAGTAAGAGAAGACAATGGCAAGCAACCGCTATGATAATAGAAAAATAAATCTGATAAGTGTTTCTGTGACTTTCAAATGTAAGAGCTGGTGAGTTTCTTCTCTTTCTCTCTTGTTAAACAGCTTGGCTAAGAAAACATGTGGATCTTGTTATTCTCTTTACACTGTCATCATCTAGTCTACATGTTAGTTTTTAGGAAATTCTAGGGATTCTTCCTCCAATGTGTTTGTAACTGGAGCAGGTGATAGGCACAGATGGCTGCAAATTCAGCTTTCCAGGCAGCCTTTCCTGCCTGGGTGAATGAATGAGCCTGCAGGTAATGTTTATGGTGGTCTTCTACCCCCCCACCCAGAGGAGGACAAATACTGCCTAGACATCAGCAGAAGTGAGAAGCTCTTTGGCAGCGGGGGGGGGAGCACGCAAGCACTCCAGTTGCCATGAAAATGATTCCCTGCTGGCGTCTGAGGGACAGGGTAGGAGATCTGTGACTGAGCTTTGTGTTTGAACGTGTCATGTTTCCTACGTGTTCTCCACACCACGAGATTGTGCAGTTGCGATATTGCACTGAACAGTAGCACAGTAATTGCACAGTGGGATCTAAACAAAGTCTGCCTCGGATGTTGGAATTCAAATATATCTTTGGGATAACGTGGGTCCATGTCACAAAAAAAGTGACCTCCAGTTGCTGTGATGTAAACAGGAATCGCGTGGAGGGAGAATTGTATTCCTTTCTACAGACAGCCCAGGTTTATGGGACTTGATGCACCATCAAATGTATCCAGCAAAACTTCCAAGGGCCAAACGCACTTAAGTGTCTGACTTGTATATAAGCCTTAAAAATCAGCCCCTACTTTTTATTTAAAGGTGGCAGTCATCAGGGGAAAGCTGAGAAAACAATATGATTAAGAAAACATGATTAGTGAGCAAACTTTCACTGTTTAATTCAAAGAAATGGAAGAATGAACAACGTAACAACAGCAGGAAACAGAGAGAGTGGTCCACCCCAGCACCCCGTCAGCTAATTTAGGAGGGAACTTAAGGAACTGAAATAAGAGGCAGCCTCATCATTTGCTAAGCTTGTGAATTCAATCTCAGAAATAGAGCAATGCTTAATAAAAACAGATGACGGGGCAGACTAACTGGAGCAGCAAATAAGAGAAAGAAAAAGCATATTGATTCTTTTTTATTGAAGTAAAAGAGACAATTGTGCATAAAATGTTTTAACTTCTGAAGCTGATTAAGAATGAATAATATAAAGACTCGTGAGTAATCAGAAGAAGAATATTATTAAATACTAGAATTCATACCTTTATTTTTATATTAAGTGCTAGAAGTAAATGAGAATTTTGATTGCATGCCAGCACAAACCCAGAGGGCATTGATCTCAAGGAGACAGTCTTTTTTAGGTATTGTGTGGGTGGCAAAATTTGTGAATTGAGTTTAGTCTCAATTAAAATGTTGAATTTCCTAGATGTTTCCTTTGATTGTTATACTTAATTTTATACATTAAAAATTTTTTAGTCATCTGTAAGTGATAAATAGAACTTGTTTCTTTACCATACTGCAAGACTATGGGTCTCGGCCAATATGGAGGAAAGGGGAAAGACACCTGGACAGATTGTAATTTGTGCTATAATTGAATAAATGTTTGTCTGGGAATGTACATTGTTAGTATGCCTACAAGAAGTGTTTTGGCACACTTTAAGATAGATATAATAAAACTGAAATTTATGCTTGTGATGTAGTTGGACATGTGCAGCATACTTTCAAAATCTTTCTAGAAAAAAAGTAAATTTAAATAATACATTGATTCTTATGCATATCCCAGGGTCCTGCTGTTAGTCATTTAGAGCTGAATGGAGGTGAGGTTCTGTTCTGAATATTCTTTTTCCTAATATATATAAGGTTGGTACTTGTGGTTTTTACAGCTCTAACCAGAAATACTGAATGTATTACCAACAGATGTAAAAAGACATATTGCTGTTCCCTAATTCACTTTACAGAAAATATTGTGACCTTGTAGTTATTCTTGGCTAGCTGTTTTATCCAAATGTTGTTTCTTCTAACTGATTCTTTCTTGAGTTACAAATTTTCAAGATGCCTCAAAACTTTTAAAAATGACTGACTGCAGAGGTGTATGTCTTATAACTTGGGTTCTTTTGCGGTGGTGTACTCTTTTTCTGTTTTGTTTTTAGAGGGGAAGAGTGGTCATACAAACACAAGAGTAAAGGAATCTCAGAAGCAAAAGGAAGAGGATTCCTGGCATTCTTAATCCCCTACGATGCACATTTAGGAAAACACTAGGATACTGATGGGCATGCAATATTACTGAAATTGCTTTAAAAAGAAACCAAAGGAGCATATGTACCTTCCCATACAAGGTTTCAGGAACCTCCTGGAGGGATGTTCAGGAATTAATGTATCCTTCTTAGGCAATGCATCTGAGAAATTGTTTCATGAGCATTTAATACACCTATTAAATTGTTGTCCTGGGATTTTGTCCAGTTTTAACTTTTTTTTCTCCCCTTTTAAAGCACTCTTAAGGGACTCGGACACATTTTAAAGATGCGGAATAGTTGTGATGAATGTAGTACCTAGTGAAGGTGAAGTGTTTAGCTTCCTTTTCCTTGGAGAACCAGTGGCAGCAAAACACTATAAAATATCCAGTTCTTACAAAAGAAAACCACCAATCTTAATTGGCAGGAACAAGCAGGCTTTTCACTTCATTCTTGCTGCAGGCAGCAGGGAGTTGGCTCTGGTGTTCTTTTCCAATGTTGCAAGCCTTTTAAAATAAGGATGTTTGTTTCTGTTTCCAGCTCTGTCTCTCTCAAAACATTTTCTTCCCAAAGTGAAGGAAGCTGTGAAATGAAGGTAGATTCCTCCATCTCTTTGGGAAAGAGATTTTTTTTTTTTTTTTTAAAAAAAACTCCTTCCAAACCAATATTGCTTGTTTTCTGCACGTTTTCAGTTTCTACCAGGTGATAAGTGCTCCCCATTCAAGCCCAGTAGCTGAAAGGGTTATGATTTGTGCTCTTACACGAAGACTAAAGTTCTCAAATGCATCTCCTCTTTTTATTGGTCTTAAGGTGAAAATGTTTAACACTAGTAATAGAAGGAGGCCTTCACTGCAGCCCTAATTAAGGCAAAAAAAGATTCCTGTGAACACAACTTGGCAACTTCCGATGATACATGATTGGACCATCATGGCTAATTTGCCAGTTAAAGAAAGTAGAACCATGGAGTCAAACTTTTGGAAAAGTTGTCCATTGTTTTACAAGTATAATCATCTCCCCTATTACGACTGCTGTCATAATATTTTGTAGCTCCTTTGCTACACTTAACCAAAACTAGAGAGGTAAAACAAAGGAAAAGGCATTTCTGTTAGATCCATAAGAAATAAAGTAGTAAATACAGTGGAAATCCTTGGGGAGAGGGAAGTCAGTTATTGATATAGCAGTGCTGATTGCTGGAAGTGAATGTGCACTGCTATTCCTCTACTGAATCTGGAATTGTGTTTATTTGTATGTGCAGATTAGGTTATTTTCAGGCAACTGTGCAGGCAAGCATCACTTTCTGGAGGTAACTGATTTGCATGAGAAATTTTGGCAACCGGACACGCCAATTTTGAAAACCAGGCCCAGTATGTACAGGCCTTTGAGCAGGGCAGTCTTATGTTTTAGTATTTCCAGGATTTGCTCAAATTAACAAACACAATTTGTACAGCCAGAGTGGGCTCAGTGCCCTCAGGAGTGACTGTCACTGGCCACTCCCCTAGATCTTTTCCTCAAGTATCTCTTTGCTCCTCCCAGGAATTTTGAATTCTTGCTCTTCACTGGAAGCATGAGGAGAAGCCCAAACTTTCTTTCTGGCCTAGATTGTGCATTACAGCTTTGCTTCACAAGCAAGTTAAGCCAGAATATTCTGGTCTTGTCTTCAAAAGAAGCCATACCTCCTTTTCATGCATACTGTTATTTCTAGTTGCCTACTGCTAGTCCAGCACTTTTCTCCTCTGCTCTATCTGGACAGTGGGTACAAGGTTTTGTGCAACCATGCAGGGAGCCACACCAGTGACCTCGTCTGGACTGGACTGGACTGGACCTGGCAAAAATGCCACCCTAGAGACTATGTTTATCTTACCTCAACAGTCAGGATGGGTTTGACTACTTGAGTGATGGAGCTCATGTGTGAACTGGGGAGGAGGAGAGGACCAAGAACCTGGCAGCATGGGGGAGGACAAGACTGCCTATGTTTTGCAGCAGAGCTGATTTGTGTCATTTGAAACTTTTTGGGAAACTGCTGAACAGAAGCTATGGCTGGCTGAGTGCTGAGTGGGCTTGGTAATTGCTTTACCCAATGGCATTCAGTGAGTTTAACATCAGAATAGTGTTTGCTTATCATTTAAGGAAATGTTTATCAATGGCTATCAAATTATTAATTACAATTCAACAGAACTTGTGACATGATCAGAAGACTGTGAAAAAGAGCTGACATAATAATCATACAGTGTATACTGCTTTTAACAGAGGTTTCTCTGGGCGCTGTGCAGAACAAAAATACTGGAGTGAAGCAAGGAAGTAATGCAGAATAAGATACTAACATAATAAAATCATAGGTACGTTGTATTTACTATCCTTTGATGCTAGATTAGGAAAAGGAAAGGTGGAATCTAGAAAATACTCCTCAAGCAAACTTTGATAGAAAGTAACTGCACCTCCCGTTCTACACGAGTAGAGACTCTTGTTTTCACGTATGAGATGGAGGTGCATCTTCATGCAGACTTAGCCATACTATGTCTCAGCAGATTCCTAGATTTTTAAAATGTTTTTATTGTAAATGCTGTATTTGTTAAAGTGTATGTTTGACAAAATGCACAGCTGCAGCCAGGCAGATGGTAAGAAAAAAATGTACGAATCTTCCCAGTTTGGCTCTACTGGGTACAGCAGTGGTCACTGTAAAGTACATCTTGCTCTGGAGGTGTCACAAAATGGTGGAAGTGTTGACTCAATGCCACAGGGGCAGGGATTACCTTTTACAGTTTTTTGGAACAATATGTATCTCTGTTTTCCTGAAAATTGCTGCTTTAACCTCCTGTTGTCACCCTTGCACAGAAAAACCTTGCTACCTTGGTTCCCTGTAGTCATCTTAATACAGCTGCCTGTGATCTTTGCTACTTTCTCCATATGAGAATATAACTGATGTTTTTTGGTATTATGGGAAGGCTAAAGTTGAGGCAGCTGCTTTTATTTTTACTTCTAACTCAAGACAGGGTGTGAACCAAGCTCTGCTGGTATGCAAACCTAATGAATCAATCCGCTGTGTTGCTTTATTGAGCTTTGTTTCACGCTTATTTAGCCTGTGGCTGATTGTTGAAATGTGCTCGATGCCACTTCTTTTAACATTATTTACTGCTAAAAGGAAGTCTAAATTTTCCATTTGGTTTCTTTCTACAAGTTAAACATCATGTTTTTTCCACTCACAATAATAATTCAGGTTGTAGAGGGACATGTTTTGACAGGAACATCATACATAATTTTAAAATTAAGAGTTGCAGAACTCATGACTTACACAGTATGACAGTTTTAGGCCTTGTTGTTCCTAAAAGGCTGGGTAATGTGAACAAGAGATTTCCTTTAATTAGCTTTATTTACTGTTCCTTATAATGAAACATCCAAACGACCTTTAGCCTGCAGTTTTACATGGGCTGAGGGAAGCTACTACAGGCTGTTCCTTCTGAGATAGTGCTGGTATTGCAGGATGCTGTAGTATTAAACACTGTCATCCTTGGGAAATGCCATGGCAGCTAAACTTGCCTTTTTGTCAAAGTGCTGCCATTACTTCTAATGTTTTTGATTTGTCCCTCTTTTAATTAGGCTAGCACAGCAATTGTCAAGGTGATGAAGTGGCGAGCAGCACTTGAAAACATCTGGTTGTTTCATAATAACAGTTAGGTAAGGATTTTAATTGTGTGCACTGCTTGGTTTTCTGTTTGCGTAATCCAGTAATCATGCATATTTTCCAGCATTAAGCCTTTGTAAATACTAATAATAAATTGCAGAAAGCTCCAGAAATGAAACCAAAGTGAAGAAAATGAATAAATAGAATAAACAGGAAAGTTATAAAAATGATAGGCAGGAAAATGTTTTAAAGAACAAAGCATTCAAAGGCAGTCTAGGGTCTGACATCACAAAAAGTCAAAGTGTATGCCTGGGGAAAAAAAAGAAGAAAAGACGTCCCCAGGGCAAAACCAATAGGTGGCCTCCTTAGTAATCCTGTAAGAAGACATTTCCAAATTAAATGTCAAGAAATTTGGAAATGCTTTAATGCTAAACAGCATTTAAAAAAAAATAATTAACTTTCTCCTGAGAATTAGCATATGTGATCTTGGAATAAAATGAATCTTGCTTGTGAACTTCCAGAAGAATTTATTCAAGTACTTTCAGTATTTCAGGTTCTAAGTCTTAATCTTCAAATTCCTCAGTCAGAAACCAGTGCTGCCAGCTGCTATATATTTTCCTCTGGGAAATAATTATGGCCTTTTTGGTCTGTAAAGGGTTTATAAACTGACCAGGCTACAATCTGGGAATGAAATTCCTAAAAGGATTAAACAAATGTAGAAATTAACAACCTGAACCTATTTGGCAAGACCCTCCTTACTGATTAAGGTATAATCAGAGAGAGGTGTAGAAAGAAAATCATCATCAGCAATAGAGAAGCCCAAGGGAAAAAGAGGAAGGGAATAGTTTAAGCACAATAAGGACCTTATTTTACCAAAGATGGATATAAATACAGCAGAAAAAACCCTTAAACATTGTCAAAATTAAAATTACTCTTGAGATCAAAAGTCCCACTGTGTGTGAAGAGAGGAGTAGTTGTGCTGGCACTGTTGATGCTGTTGGGTGCAGGTATTGTTGTCTTTGCTTCTCTGATGTAAAGATTTCTGCATCCTTGTACATTCTATTTCAAAGAAAATTAAACTCAACTAAAGGTTTATAATGCAATCAGTTCTAATATTCTAACAGAGAGACAAAGACTCTTTTGAGATGAATGTTTCTTTGTCTCCTCTACTTTTCTCTTCTTGGTCCCTTACATTGCCTTTTTGTTGATTGTCATGGTATGGGGTCTTGAGTTTAAGTTTCCCAGACACCATAAGTGTCATATTGTCCTTATATAGCCACATATTTGGCTTCCTTCTTTCTCCTTTTGTATTATTAATTAAATATTCATTTAATGCTTCCCTCTTGTCCCACTCTGACAGTGACCTTAGAGTCAAGCTTTTTGGTTTCCTCCACATCCCTCTATGCTTATTTAATAAAAATCCAAGAAGGATTCAGGCTCATTCCAAAGCACAGTGATTCCAGTAATGGAAAAGAAAGATCTCTATTTTTTTCTAAGAAAAAGCTTACTAGCATTAGTGCTTACCTTCAAGAGAGAGCTATGCTGGTGTTCTCTGAGCAGGGATATGTGACACCCTCCTACTTGCAGTTAGGCTAACGAATCCAGTGGGTCTGGGGCTTCATATATAACATTTTTAAAAACAATTTCTGTTGGGTAAACAAAAGTTCCTTTTTCATCAGACCATGGGCCTGGCTTTACTGAGTCTACCTTAGTTTCTTCTCGCTGATGGTCACCAATGATCCTGTCACTGAAATGTAGGGAAAAGTACAAGACACACACAACATACAGTGATACGTTATCCAAATATCCTCCAAGCAACCACTGATTTGTGATTTTTTGTAGCTCCCAAGTCAGAAATACTGCCTCATATCCAGTGCTGCTAAATAGATTTTTTTTTTTTAATCCAAGAATTTTTCTTCTGTCTCCTTTTGAATCCAGGTAATCTTTACTGTATCCACAACACAGCTGAAGTACACGTGTGAGCAACCATCTCTGTTTTGAATCCATCATTACTATTCCCATTCAATGCCCTTTAATTCTTACATTATGAAAGAAGATGAAAGACTGAACCTTTCTCCATTGCACCCATTGTTTATACACATCCACATATTTCTCCTGATTCATGGCATAGATGATCCTGGTTGCCCTTCTCTAGTCCCTTGTTCTGTTAGATTCTTCTGTCGCCTTTTGTGATGGGTAGCATTTGGGTTTTGCTGCTGTGCACAGCTGTCCCTTCGAGGAGAGTGTGGTGGAAGTAGCATCTGGAGCAGGAGGGTGGCTGCCCCTGCCTGGGCACCTCACTCAGGTGAGGGCAGGAGGGACTTGACATTGGCAACAACCATAGCTGGGACTGGGGTCTGCTCTCGTGAGAGCGAGGGCTGGAGGGCACGCATAGATCTTCTGGAGAGGGCAGAAAGGATTTCCTGGGGATCGGGCAAAGTAGGCAGAGCTGCCTGCAACTCAGATAATCTTAAGCTTATATGAAAGCAAGGACTTGCCTGCAGGGGGATGGTGGGCAGGGAAAGCATTGCATATAAATGGCTCTTATTTCTGTTCTGCCTCCCATTGCTGCTTTTTTCTTCTTCCTTTTTTTAAAAAAAGCTAATTAGGTTAATTTGCATTCAAATTAAGTATGCCATTTTAGTCATCTTTGTTGAACTCACTGTAGAGAAGGTATCTTTCTTTAAGCTGTGACTGTCATCCTTTTCAAAAGTAAAGGATCCCGTCCCATTTTCAAGAGCCTGGCTCCCTCCTGGACACCCCAGTTGTGATGGGAGGAGGCTCCACTGGCAGCAGGGCTACCTGGAGTTGTAAATATTTACTGCTGGGAATTGCTGTGACTACATCTGCTTGCAGATTTGGCCCCTTGTCTTCTCTGTCATCTAACTGTCATGATCTGCATCCTTTATGGTGAAGAACCATCTCAATCACAGTGATTTCGGTCTGACACAGGACTGTCCTGTCATTGCAATGTGTGACAACGAGCAATGCATTGGTATTGTGCTGTGTCACCCAGCTCCCCTGCATTAAAAGAGACAGTTTTGCTGCAACATCTTATAGCTGTGAATTTATCCTTGTGACTGATGGAAGCAGTTCAAGCCTTAGTGGGCAGCACAAAAGCCAAAATAGCCATGTTCAGATGAACACACTGCAAGCATAGGTTAGGTGGTCACATCTTTCTCCAAGTTCCCTCCTCCCAAGCTGGTTTGGGCTTTGCTTTTGATGAAGAAGAGTTTGCTACTTCTATCACCCTCTTTGTGTCTTCCCATGCAATTGACAGGTATCTTCGTTCCACCTCACTCTTTAGTTGGTGACCCGTTGGCTCCCTTCCCTCTTTCTTCCCCCAGAGACTCCGACAAAGGCAGACGTATATATATTGTGTGTAAGAAGTACTGCTGGGTATTGTTTGTCTTAGCTATGTTGTCTTTCTTGACATGCTCACTGCAATTTATAAGGGTGTTCAACATACCACAAAATCTGCCCTCGCAATGCAGGCAGATTGCGGGTAGATATGCCTGCAAACTGCAAGGCTTGCATTGTGCCAGTGGATTTTGTGGTGATGGAATTTAGAAAAGGTTTCACTGGGGTTGTTTTTAAAATGTGATATATCTCATATGCTTCCTGAAACAAATAATAGCAATGCAGTTTCAAATTACAAAACCAACCCCCAATTGCACAAGGAACCCTTTCAGATTTGACAAGGTGTTAAAAGCAGAATTATCATTTTGTTATAGGTGTAGAGGTGTAGGCTGAAGTGTGTTTTCCATAAAGCTGAGCTTAAAATTTACAAGATCTTCCTCTAGAAATTTATTTACAGAGGAGCAATTGATGTTACTTATGTAGTTTGGCTTGTGCTAGTGTATAGCAGAACTATGGTTTGAGAGGTGCAATTAGCTGAAGTCTGCATAGTAATTTTTGTACAAACTTGTAGCAGAAGCTTTATGTTATGCAATAAAGCTCTGAAATGGATATATTTTAATTAGGTGATAATATAAAGCTTTGTTTATTAAGTAGTCAGAAGGTTCAAATGAGCTGTGAATTTCGAAGAAGCCTTTGACAGTAGATGAAAAACACGATGGCATAGTGCAGAATTCCTTTTAGTCTAGCTGTAATCTCATGAGTGCTGTGCAAAAGTTCAAAATAAAATAAGGCCTGGAGATTCTGTGGATGTTTACATTTGACATTTCTATTCTGGGAAGGTCTTAAAAAAATAAGCACTTGTGTTTTTTAAAACAGATGTTGAACTCTGTAAAAACAACCAGTTGGGGAAGGTTGTAAGGTGCTAGAAACCAGGAGGGAACAAATGTGTTGCTTGTTTGCTAATCACTATGGAGACATTGTGCCTGAATTCTGTACGTTATTTCATCAGTTTATTTGACCCCCAAATCTTGAATGCATAAGTGATCTACAAAGGCTTTTATGTCCCTTTTGCTGTCTCACTATTGCTGCATGTCCCCTTCTCTCTAATATAATGTTAAATTTATATCTCTGGAGTGTCTGCAGAGAAATAGCTGTACCTAAAGAGGGATAAATACCTATGAAGCATCTGTTAAATTACCAGGACAACTCTTTCTCCCTTTAAAATATCCTCAATGACAAAATGAATGACTAGAATCCCCCAGGTCTTGTGTTGAGTGGCAACGAGAGTAATAGGTAAAAGCAAATAATCCCAAGAGGAAGGCCTGTCTGTCCTGTGGTAGCCTTCCTGCACATTAGTGGCCTTTGTTTTCTTCCTCCCCAGATGATTCAATCCCTGTCCCTCCCTTCCTAGCTCAGGAACTTTTGCAACTCTCAATTCCCTTGCCCTGCTCCTCAGGTTTCCTGTGGGCTATATGAAGATCTGCATTAGCCCGTGATTGCTTTTTCAAACACCCGGCCTTCTGGATGTGAGCTGTCTGAAATACAGTTTACAAGCATGAAAATACAGTAGGTGCGTATTTCCAGCCAGTCAGCAACAAGTTTTATGGCCTTTCCTAAGAAATGATAGACTTGCAATGATAATTGGTTTTGTAATATTTCCTTGCTTGGGATACTGTTCATAGGCAATGACATAGCACTATTGGTAAGATTGAGAGAGAAACAACCTTACATAGAAACACTAGTATTGTTTCAAAATTAGCTATTGCTCCTCAGAAAATAGATCCTGAAATCGCCATGTGTAGGTCCATCGACTGTCAGCTTGGTGCTCAGTTGTGGAATGGTAGGGAGTATATGGGAGAGGAATGGAGATCACATAAAAGTCATCAATATGGAGCTGAATAGGTCCAGGATGCACCTATGGCTCTTGAGAATTGGTGTTCACTCTTCTTTTTCACTGTAAAAGAATCAGGCGGTTATCAAATGGCAGCTAGTTTACAGCAACCAAAGAAAACCCTTTCTGAAACAGGTTAAAAATCACTGAATAAATTCATGGAATAATAATAAAAAAATTCCATCACAAGTTATTAAACTCAAAGATGTAAACAGTGGCTTACTGAGACCTTAAGCCATAGATTTCTGGAAGCTGAGAGTATAATGTTTATTGCCCTCTTGTTTCTGACACGTCTGTTACTGTCCACTGTCAGACAGGATGCTGGATAAAGTTGACTTTGTTCTGAGCAATTAAGTTATTCTTACATATTTTTTTTTTTAATGTAGAAGAGGAATATAAAAAAATGTCTGCCTGACTGCCCTCTCCTTTCCCTGCCTCCAGGCATTTGTAACCTGGTAGTTGTATCTTTACATTGCTCTATATCGGAAATAACAATGCTGAAATAATTTAAAACAAGTCTATGAGAAGGCAGTATGAATAAAGAGATACTTTTGGTTTATCTACTTTGGGGACAAGTTTTTCTCTCTAGCACAGCAGATAAGTTTTGCAGCCTCTTTTTGCATATACAAAACTTGGTTTCTCCCCTTTTTTAAACTTGATTGCATTAGTACAAACAAGTGATCCCTAGGTAGCTCTCCAATGCAACTATGCATTTCCTGAACACAGGTTAACACTTTTGCAACTATATTTTGCAGCTACCAAACAGTGTTTCTTTCAAATGTCCTGGAAGGAAAATAATGGGATTAGTTACAATGACTATAGGCAGCAAATAATTCAGAAGCCACCTAGACAAAGTGTCTAGTAAACAACTAGGAAATAATTTGGAGCTCTCTGAGAAGTGTAAGCGTGATTGCCTCACAGAAAAGATGGATAAGAATGAACCTTATGCCCTCCAAAGGCACCACAAGAACAATTAACCAAGCAACAGGAGGTCCAAACTGTCCGTCTTTAACCCAGTCTTTTCTCTATGGATGAGGACATTTATAGAGACCCTGTGGCATCTCTGCTTCTGGTTTATATTGGCAATCTGCATTTTTGAATAGTTTGCTATGAAACCCTTCTGTTTTGTGGGAAAAGTTAATGCCAGCCTTTTCCCCTCTTCCCAGATGACTTTAACACATCCCAAAATGTGCTTTCCGCATCCCTTAGATTAAAGTATTCACTAAATACCAGTAAAACTGCCGAAAGATGGGGATTGAATAAACATAAATGCTCCTTTGAAGCTAGTCCCATCTGGCAAATAAAAGAATAGACATGTCAGCGAGGCAAGCTTAACTTTGTTCAAAAAGAAAAAATGTGTTACTACCAAAACCAAACCAAACCAGAAACTTCAAGCTCGATTTAAATGAAGTATAATGAAATGAAGAATAAAATTGCTCACAGAATGCAGAAGCCAGGTTTTCCTTGCTCTGTTAAGTTTTCTGTTACAGCTCTGCGCTGCTCTCGAACATAGCCTGGGAGTGCTTCCTTCTCTCTTCTGCAAAGCCACAGGTCAAAGAGGTGTCAGCGTTCAACCTGGAAGACAAAATTAGTGTGAAGTATGTGTGTTTGGAAGACTCTTTGTAGGTAAGAGAGGAGGAATGTAATTTTTTCCTCATACATATGCCTGGGCATACTAATCCTGCTGTTTACCAGAGCTACTTTTCTTGGGGCTGCCTTCTGCATACCTTTTCCCTTTCTCCCCACTGCCCTGGCTTTTTTGATGGCAACTTTAAAAGTCCTGATGTTATTTCTGGAGAAGAAGAAACAATTTACACTGTTTTCAATCCAGATCTGTTTCCTGTGTCTCTGTGTTTCTAACTCGTGACAAGTTTAGGAAGCTGATAACTTCAGAGCTTGATTTGTTTTGATTGTTGCCCAAAGCCACTTTGGTGTAATTTCCAGGCTTTATAGTCAAAGAGAGAGAAAGAATCATAACACCATATGAAAGTATCATGTTTATTAAATAATGTGGCTCATACAGCCAGCTTCTTGGTTGCAGTGTGATAAATCATGTTTTCCTAATGAGGAATAAGTAACACTGTTTCAGGTACAATCCCTCTCTTACTGTCAAGATTAGGACAATTATAAAATCTATATGGAGCTCCAAATTGAATATTTACTCTGCTTACAATTTTTTATTACATTCAAAATTCTAATTCAAGTGTAGTTGTACACCTGAATACTTTATGCTAAACAGCACAGCAAAAAAACCCTTTTTGCAAAAAACCTTAAGCCCCAAAAGGAGAGGTCATATCTGTTTCTGTGCAATACACTGAAAATATATACTTATACCACTTTCATAACGATAAATTCTGTTACGTTTTATATGGGTGAGAGACTTCTCAGATATTGCTTGAAACCAATCATCCATAAATGCGTATCTCACTTGCCACTTCCCTTTCAGCGATAGAACGTTTAGATTGCTCTTCTTCACCTTACAGCTTAAACACTAAGAATTGTGAAAAGAGATATTGGTCACTGTGTATATTATATATGTACCCATCCTTTTTTCTGCCCTTAAATACAACTTTTCTTATTGCTGTCTGTGTATCAACCTAGTTGAAATTCAGCTATAGCAGTATGTGTGCTGCCAAATCTAGACTGTTAACCCACAGGGGACTTCATTAGTGATATCTTTTTTTCAGTTCAAAGATTGCACTTGAGAGTTTTAAAACTCTCTGGTTTACTAATTAGCTTACCTCCAAGGACTGTGTTTAACAGTGTACAAACCTTTTTTATTGATGTGGGCATTTGCACACATCTCCATTCAACTTAGAGCATTGCCATCCCCTGTTGCATTCAAGGACAAATGCTTTTAAACTTTGAGTGTGATAGAAAGGCTTTCCCTGGTCTATCAGCTCTGCTTTTGCAGAATGCCTCTTTTCTACTTACGTACATGAGGAAAAATAAATCCAGTTTTAAATAAATTAGTGTCATGTATTGAATCTGTTAAGAATGAGAGTTACTGTGGCAGTGCAAGGGATTTCCCACATGGTTTCATTTTTTCAAAGTCCATGTGTAAGTTAATTCTTGTAATTGGAATAATCAAATCAATCCCTAACAGAATACTAATCACAAGCCTTGACACAAGACCTTATTCACAAGATGTTATTCTGTGGATTGCACGGTTTCCAGGCTGAATAACTTTGCTGATCAGGTCTGCATAATCAATTCCAGTCTGCAACAACCCTAATTGTACAGAAATGGAAAGATTTCTTTCGTTCCGTCTGGACTTATTATGCAGCGGTCCCAGGCTGCCCCTCCATTACAGTGTTTCAGCTTTTCAATGTCTGCTGCGCAGGCTCTGGGTGGGTTTATGTTCCTAGCCCTGTCACCTCGCTCCATTTTCATATTTAACGATGGGACAGACTCCATCAGCTGAACAGTGCTGGAGGACAGTTTTTGTATTTTTGGTGGGATGCTCTGACAAGCTGAGTTCCTCAGGAGTCCCAGCCTTCCTGTAGGGCAGGCGGTATTATGCAGTCAGTAATGTTGCTTCAGATTTTGACTCCTTTGGTTTATGTTTCAAAGAAAAGACAGAGTCCCGGAGGACTGTGGCCTTACGGTGAAAGTGTCAGGTTTTGGTGTATAGAATTACACCCACAATAAAACAGTATATACATACTAATTGGAAGGCAGCTTATTGTATTACAGTTTTACAAGGTTGGTTGTTCTAGTTTCTGTTCCTGTGAAAGTAGAACCGATCCTCTGCGCACATCTGCAGGTCTCTGCTGTCCACTTCCAACTGACCTGACTGATAGAGTTTTCATCATTTTTTTCTCAAAAACTATTTCATGGCATACTCAGAGTTCTGCTCAGGAAGCACACCTGCATGCCTGAATTCTCAGTCCCTGTACTGCATCACAATATTCATCTTTGCACTGCCTCGGTAACATGTATTTAGATGGAACTGTTAGATATATCCCAATGCAAGTGCTATCTGAAAAAGAGTATTTCTTCATGCATTGCTTTTCCTCTGTGGAGATGGGGGAGGGAGCAGGTCCTTTCTGTTTTTCAGACTGGGTAAGCATTACTGATCTGACTTCAGTAAAATAGATTATTATGTCTCAGTTGCCCATTTGTTTTTCTCAGCGATTGCATCTGGGACAACTGGCATCTTTAAATGCCCTGAATTTTGAATCCGGAGCAGTGGCTAAATTATTTTTATGAGTTTCCAGCATTAAGAGTAATTTTATTACAAGTCTCCCATTCTCTGCTCATCATCCCTGTGTTTAATTCTTTATATGTATGTGGATCTTTAAGCTCCCCTTGCTTCACAGGTGCTGTGCTGGCTGGCTCTATGTTCTGAGCTGCTGGACCACTCATGCACTGGGAAGTCAAAGTCTGCTCTGTTGAACGGTCAGGAAGTCACCATGCAGAGTGCAGGGATCCTTCTTCTTAGCTGAAGTAAACTTTTCTCCTTTAGACTTTACCTGGGACTGTGTAATAGCAGTTATCAACAGCGAACATACTGCACAAAGTTTGACGAGGTTCATTGTTTGATGTGGTTTGAAACCTTTGTGGATTTTCTGTGCTATATATACCCAATACTTAAGGGATACACAATATTTTTTATATATATATAATAAAAATATAATGACCATGCATATTATGCTCAGGTTACATATAGGTGGTCCTTCCTGAAAAAAACCCAGAATAAACTAATAATCTAATAAAGTCTGAAACTTGAAATTCAGAAGTAGTATACACACTGCTTCTCAGTACTTGTTTCTCCCACCTGTTAGACTAATATTGTGACCCAGTGATTTAAGGGAATTTAATGGGCGTGTGTGTGAAAAACTAACCCAGTGGAGTGGGGAATTGGGCTTGTTAGAATGAGGATAATGTTCTCAGCACTTTGATTTGAATTTCCTTTGCTCCTGTTTTGCATCACATGTGAAGTTTTTTCTTAGAGAGCCTTTTGCATTGGAAAAGAAACTTGAGCCCACGAGAGAAATATAAACTAAAGAAGCTATTTTTGGAAAATGCAGAGGTGCTTTCTCTGCTGCCCATGGTTTGGGGCATCTTGAGGTGGGACTGCAGGTTTGGCAAACCTTGTTTCCAGAAATTAAACTGGAAATCTATACCTCTCGGAACACTTTCTCCCCTTTCCACATAATTTCTTTATGAGTAGCTCCTTTCTGTTGTTGGCTTTGTGCTTTCTCAGAACTGCCCTTGGATCAAACAGGTGGAATATTTTCCTCATGTTGAACGGCAACTGAAACTCTTCATTTCACTAAAATCACTCATAAACAGGTATTTCTTCATCGAAACCAGACTAGTTTATCTAGTAGAATTTATCACTGGAATACTGCAGCCAGCCATCCTCTTCTCCCATTTTTGCAGCTCTTTTTCTTCAATATAACTTTCACCTATTCTAAAAGTTGGTGCCTGGGGCAGACATGCTCATGTATTACACCAAAGGACACAGCACAAAGACCTAAATAGAACAGGATGTTGCATTGGCCACAATTTAGACTAACTGCAACATTGACACGTAAATAGACAATTAATTGTATCACTTTATTTCTACTCTATCAAGGGTCAAGAGAAAGAAGGTTAAACTTAATGGTCCAGAAATTTTTAGGATTTTGTTCTAAACCTCAGTTTCCGATGGTAGGAAAAACTCTAGGTAATCCTCTTTGTAACTGGATTTGCTTGTTTGCAAGAAGAAAGACTAAGACTTGCATACAATAATTATAGCAGGAGGAAAAAACTATGCCAGAAAGCACCACTATTACACCTGTGGCATTCGTTCTTGAATGTCCAAAAGAGTAATTCACCTAATGGAATCTCTTTAGCATGAGAAAGTACCTCCTTTTGTCTTTTTTTTTTCCCCATAACATTGTAATGCAGAAAATTGCATTAAGAATTTATTAATATTGGGCATTCAGCAGACAATCTGTCATTGTAATTTTGGCTGTTGTCTGGAGATGTTTGGCTTTATTGAGGTCGGTTTTACTTATGTATGTTTCCGTGTTCTTGTTTTAAATGATGGCTTTTGTTGTGGAGTATGTATTGAATCATACTCAACTGTACAACACTCCATTCAGGTTTGGTAATGGTACAGTCTAGAAGGTAAGGCCCAGTGGCTTGAGAATCACTACATTTGATGTTGGGTCTATGCATGAAAAGAAAGGGTTTCTTTTGTGGTTTTTTTTCCTTCTTCTTTTTCCAGGATATAAATGATATAAGCAAATTCATTTGTCATTGTTCTACAGATGCCTAAGATCCAAGGCCAAATTTAGTGAGCTGTGTCTTTCATCCATTTTATAGTGCTATAATTTCTTCTGCTCTTGAAGAGGAATACTTTAAAAGCTAGAAAAGAGGTGCAAGGTAAAATGAACACATTTTCACTGAAGCATTCTCCTTACACTTTAATCTGATATGACTTTCTAAACCTGAGAAGCAAACCAGCATAAATCAGTAGGATTTATTTCAAGTTTGCTATTGAGAAAAGATCATGCTGACCCCTAGTTCTGATCACAAGTACTATGGCACAGTCCCTTGTTGCCTTATTTGCTAAGAAAAACAGTGAACACACAGGAAAATTAGCTCAGAAAAACATAGACAGGGAAGTTAATAGCATGTTATGCACAGTTACCTTTCTCTGCAATATTTTTAAAATTTCCTTGAAGGTATTCTTTATTTGTACTACTTTATGAGCAGATTTTAAAACTGGTTTTCATTTATGATTGTAGAACAGACTGCAATTAATTTTCCACTCAACTTGTAGATAAAGCCTTGCTACTCGGGAGTTTATAGAAAGGAAATACAGGTGGTAGTGTGAGTTACTTAAAGAATTTAAACAAATATTTGAGTGAAATGCTTTATGTTATTTGAGTAGTATTAATTGTATTAGACTTGGATAAATCACCACTGCTTACTGAAGAATTATTTTCTTTGGATTTCTTCTTATTTGTGGATTTACTTTCATTAAATGGTTCAGCTGTCTCCTAATTTAATTTCTACTGAAATTGAACTGAAAGGCAGCATTTTAGAGGATTGCTGATTAGATATTTCAAACAATATTAACTACCAGTTTAATCCATTTCTGGTGACTGAATTGTGCAAACTCATCATTTTTTAGTGAGCTTATTAATTACTAGAAGGCATTCCCTAAAGTAGTTTGGATAAACAATCTTTAGAATGGGAATACTTTGAGAAGAGTTTTTCATCTGCAGCTCAAACTTCCTCCTGCATGCCTACCCTTGCTGGAACATGCCAGCCTGTGGGATTAACAAGCATTTGCCGTGAATTTGTACAATTTTGGAGAAAAAAATTTAGTGTAATTCAGAGAAGTGCCATCTGAAAAAAGCTCTTTTAATTTGTGAAAATACTAGTGGAAAATATTAACCATGGAAATTCCTTTATCTTGTAGGAAAGTGTCCCTGGTCAGCTGTCCTATTTGAACTAAGTGAAAGAGCAACAGTCATAGTAAAGGTCGACAAGTTTCTCTACTCCTGCTAGGACCAATCTTTGTTCAGATACAAATGTACAGTTTCTGTCCCAGACATGCAGTCCAGATGTATGTATATGGTAATCTGTTCTATAAATCCTTTCTGGTACAATCTGCTGGGATGCCGCATTGCTACATGTAGGAAAACAGATTGTGTCTTCACCTGTTTTACCTACCTGCTTGACAGATCTTCTCATTGGAGGCAGTAGGGCTTTTCTTCAATGGGATGCTACCACACAGATGTTGAAAACTAACTTTGTGTTCAATATCCTGGAAGATGTGAAGCTTCTTCCTAGATGCCCTGAGCCACCCAGGTTAAACTCGGCGTGTGACCCTGTCAATTACTAATGTGCCTGAGGGGTATTTCTAGGGAGCAACTACTGCAAAATCTAAACTCAAGTCCAAACTTGTTATATGGAATGTGAATTCCTACATTCTGAATGCTACTGTGCTCTGAGGTTGACACACCATTGTCTAGGAGTTGACTGTGCCTGTAGATGACCTTTTTTGCTGTCATTTACACCTGTTCCTCATGTTTTCCCAGCAACAGTGAAAGATGAAAGCAAATGTGAAATGATGTTTCTAGGTATTTTTTAGCTATTACAGTCCATGCCTTAATCTTCACTGAGTTACTCGATTGTAGTTCTGTATATTCTGTATATTCCTCTGGGCCGCTTTGTACATTGAGTTTGCATGATTAGCCAAGACTGTATTTCTTGAGAAAGCGTTTCTTTTTGTGTTTCTGTTACTCAGCCCTGTTTCCTACGGTCAATGAGAGTGGTCAGCTGATAGCTTCCTTTTCTTTTCTGGCAAATACATTCAAACAGCTTCGATCAAGTGTAAGGCGGCATGTGGTGCCAATGCTTGACTGCTGGGACAGATGAGAGGCATCCTGCAGCAGAAAAGGCATTTTCAGTATTGTGCAGGCTGCTCATCTAAACCCATTATTGCATGCCACGTGTACCCTAGAGCAACAATCTGACTGACTTGTGGGCAGACTCCATACCATCTGAACAGATGGGCATGAGTGTAAGCTGACAAGGGAGCCCATATGTTCCTAAATTGTGAACGTTGAGGAGGGGATTCTTAGCCAAGAATGTGCAGATGACTGTCCAAGTCTTACGTGATTGTCATTAAGAAGAGACGGCGCTGCCAAGCGGAGCTTACTGCTTGGAGTTGACTTTTGCAACAGTGCATGTGCAGCATCGTGGAGTGAGCTTCTGGACAGTGAGCTTTTATCCTGGCTGAACATCGGGTGTTCTCAGACTTCAGCCTTGCTTAGGGATGGTTGCGGATTTTCCACAACACTTTCAAGTCTGGCCTTTGCTTATGAACAGTCAGGAAAGTACAAACATCTGTTCTTCACCCATCATTCTTTTTCTCCAGAGGAGAGGGGATATAACTGCTTGGATGTGAAGTTAGGCCAAGAAATATCTCAATGTTTATTTTCCACATGATCCTCAAGTGGTCGTGACAAAACACCAATTAAAATAACCAGTCTAAGTACCTGGTATAATTCATTAACTCAAAGTAGATGTTCGAGTACCTGAAGACAGTTGGTATACATAACAACTCTAATCTGATTACGGATGACAAATTTTACCATGCTTGACTGTATAATCAGTAATCAAAGGAACAAGAAGTAGAAAAAAATCTTTACAAATTATATCATATCTGGTTTGGGTGTTTTTTTTTTTTTTTAAAATAGTTCAACTGGGAGATAGGTAACTATAATCTGTAAAACATTGTAGAGATGATAACGAAAGAGTGACTAACAAGGAGTAAGATTTTTGAGGATTTTTTGCTTTAGCTAAATAGCAGGTAGTATTCTTTTAAATTTGCATGAACTGAAATAATTTATGCTCATCTAAAAAGAATGTTTATTTAACTGCACATAATTTTTCCTGCTGCCATAGTAACTTATGACAATAAGCTAAAACCACATGAAAGTGGATCTCTATTTTGATAATTCCAGTATTTTCAGTCAAATTAACAATGGTGGTGCTCTTACAATTCAATGTTTCTATTGCTCAACTGCAAAAAGAAAAAAGATGTAAAATGAGACCAACATAACAAGATTTGTTACTGAATGTAGAAATAGTTTGTGAGAAAAATGTAAAAATATTGTACATGACAGCAAATCTCCTGCAAGTTTCCTGTCAACAGAAGATAGGCTAGTATGTCTTTTAGTCAATATACTTGGAAAAAAAACCCCGCCTCACTTGTGAGGAGCAAAACCTTCACCTTGGGAGAAAAAAGTGACAATTTGAGTTACAGCTGAGTGACTTGGCAGTTAGTCATTAGTGGCAGAAATCTCTGATACATTTGCATACAAACATCATGTATGAGCACTGGTACAGCGCACCACATTTCTTTGAAAAATCACATTTTTGATTTCGTGATTGGCCAAGTACCATCTGGCATCTCGGCAATGCCAGTGGGGTCCCATGTAAATCAGCACATTCCCAAGCTCCTTGATTGGAGCTATAGTGAGGCGAACAGTAATCTCCCAGGCTGAATGCCTGCATTTGAAAAAACATTTCTTTCCCTGATTTGTAGTTTGTCATTAATAGCGTGTACTGGGAGCTGAAACTGATGTTCTGAAGGCTTCACAAAGACGCCTGTGCTTGCTCAGATCTAACGCTGACGTGTGAGTAATTGCTAGTTAGCAGCATGAGCATTTCCAGGCTGCTGACACTGTGAGGTCGACAACTGACAAGTTTCACTCCCATGCCATAATAACCTACAATGAAATGCAAAGCAGACAGCAAAGATTGCAACTTAAAAAAAGACAAACGAAACGTTAGCAAATCTTTACTCTGTGCTGCTGGAACATCATTATTTTAGTTTAAGGAAGATGATATGGGTAAGAGGGAGATTGCTGCTAAAATAAGCACAGGCATACCTACCAAGTACAGCTTTGTTGATGCTTCGTTTGATGAATACTTTTGTATTGCAAGGGGGCTGGAGGATTTAACTTTGTCTCTCTTTACAACCTTAGTAAAAATACAGCACCTTTACGAAGAGTTTGTTTTAATAACTTGATAAAAGTTAATGTAGTAGATAATAGACTTTAGACAGTTTTAAATCTGGCATTCTTCATTCACTTTCCAGTAAGGCTTTGTGGATGAAAGAAGGGAATAAACAAGCGTTTTCTGAAGGGGATTAGCAACCTTTCTGCCAAATACAAGACTTAACTTGTTCTCATTTTACTGAACCAGGTGGTTCCAGGTCCTCTGTCCCAGAAAGGCACCTTGCCAGGTGCTGCACTGCCACAGCATAGTAAACACATTTCAGTTTGCTTTGTCTTAATACTAAAACAGTAAACCTCTAATCTCTGTCTCTTTGGAGGATTCATCTCATCCATCTTTTTATTGCTCCCCAATGAGAGCCCATGTACTCATATGACTCCCCAGTCTGCATTGTACCAATATGCGATGTAGAAGTTGAGCTGAATTTCTTTGGGAGACCATTAACGCATTTCCTAGATCACTCGGAGTTACTGCAGTGTTATGCTTCTTCCCCTAAGAAGACTATCACTCCCATGATTGTTGGCCCAGAGAGAAAGAAATAGCTACCTAATTTTCTATCCTTCTGATCTTTTTATACTTGAATTTTAGACAAACTTCCATTTTTTAGCTTGAAATTGCTGCTTTCCTTTAAAAAAAACAACAAAAATTGGTTATAACCTCATGAATTTGAACTATGAAGCCATTATTTTTCTATCTTGCAAGCAATAGATTCATTCAAATGAGCTGAAATAATTTCAAATCAGTTGATTAATTTCAAATTGGTAATTCAAAGAAAAAAATTGCAACATTTTAAGGTCCTCACTGAATTCAAATATCTTACAGAATGGATGTTGAGGAATACTTTTAGACTGTTGTTTTGCCAGGAAGGCATATGAAAATAAATGTCTTTTTTCTAATGTTGGGGGGGGTCACCATGAAATGCTAATGGGGTGTTGACTCATCAAAAATACTATGGGTATTCAAACTATACTAGTGTGATGGAGTTGTTGCAGGGCTCAGTAACCCACTTATGAAGGCATTTGCATTTATAGCTCCAGATTAAATAACATATCTTTTAAAACTTGCTGTTCTTTCAGTTTCGTATGTTGTTGGTCGCCCCCCCCCGCCCCCTTCCCCCCTCACAGGGAAGAGCACATGTTATCTGGATGTCTTACCTGTTTCATTTTTGTATTTTGCTACATGAACATCAGTGCTCTGGCTCAGGCATAGTAGTGGTGAGATTATCTGTGACCATAACTTTGCAAAGAAAGGGCTCCCTTCCCTCTAGCTCCTCAGATTCAGGCCAGGATTGCCAAACTGCTCTAGACTGTTCTACTTCATGGCACGGTTTTGCAATCTTTTTCTTCACTAGTGAGGATGGTTACTGGAGTTCAGGCAGCCCTTTGCTTCTCATTCCTACCTGTGTGCTGCTCCTTGTTTGTGCTAGTGCTGTTATTTTGAGTGCCATCAGCTAAACTGCATTGCTGACCAGAGCTGCCTCCCTTCACCAAAGCCAAGAGTTATTTGGAGTGATATGGGTGGGGAATGGGATGGATCCTGGCAAGCACGTAATCAATCTTGTGCAAGGAGAAAGGAGGAAGACGTGCCTGCTCTCTTCTCTCCTTGTGCTCAGAGCAGCTAGATGCAAGTTTTCGGCTGATTTCTAGAGCTTGTTCGAGAGGTAAGAATGGGTTAGGGGTTGCACTAATGCTTCTGCAGCATGGCAAGGCCATGAGGTGCCCAGGACATTTAAGCTAGAGTGAACATCTCCCCAAAGACTAGCAGATTTAAAGCTCAGCTTCCCCCACTCCCACATGATCTGATTGAAAAGCTAAAAACAACTATTTTTTTAGATACATAAAATGCAAATTGGCTAGAGAAAGCAGAACAGAAAGAAACAGAACTTAAATACAGCTCTCCCCCTTCCCACTTTCGCTTTGCAGGTGACTCTTTGCTTCTATGCTTGGTCTCAACTATCTCAGCAACTTTGCGTTGCAGCACCACTACTTGGGTTCTGCACATCGGGCAGCCTGCCTGGCTGCTCCCAGTTCCTCATTGCTGTCCAGTTTTGCAGAAGCTGTGGTTTTTCCCCTGTGCTACCTCCCACATCTCTGGAACCTCTCTCGGTAGCTGCCCCATGGGAGGAACATCAGCCCCCTCCTCCTAATGGGTCTGTGTGATCTCTTTGCAAAGAAATATGCTGTGTAGCTGAGAACTAGCAAAGCTCAGCACGTGCAGCACTGATACTGTCTGCTGCACATAGAAAGAGGTGTGCTTATGGGTGCAGCCATGGTAATGCCTAATAATGCAACTTGTAGCTTTGCTTAGCTTTTTTTCTGTCTTGCAGGGTTTAGTATAGATTCTCATTTCGCTTCTTATATCTTGATTTTCTCTTTCTTAACTCACTTATTTTGGTTAATCTTCAGTTTTCTTGTACAGAACCTAATAAACATACAGATTTATTTTCACATATTGTGTAATACATAAAGGCCTTACTTGTTTGGATATTTTTGCTGATTTCAGAACAATTCTTTATGCTCTCTTATGTAATACATAAAAGCAATTGAAGCAAAGCTCATTTGCAGCTTTAGAATGATTGTAGTGTATTGAAGGTGGCTCAGGGTGGACTGTTTGTAAGGTCACCGATTCAAAGATCTAGTTCAATTGTTGTATTTCATAGTGCATTTGGAACATCTCTAAGCTGTTGTGGTAAGATTTCCCTTGATTCATATCACAACAGTCAGTTTTTCATAACATCTTGCTGCCTAATTATGCTAGGATCTTGAAAATTCAAAGATTTAGGGATAAATGTATCTACAATAACTGTTACTTTTCTTTCTATAATCTCATACATTTCAGAATTGACATTTTCATGAATTCCCTTCTGAGACAAGCTGATGTTGTGTCACAAAAAGGTATTATTACCAAACAAAGTTAGGGCTTCCAAAATTTATGGTTCTTTTGAAGGGTGAGATCAATATAACTACCTGAGTTTTTAGTTCTTGGTTATGAAGGAATGTGCTGAGTTATTACACCTTTAAAAGCAAGTTTTCAGCTTGTATCAAGGATGTCATTTACCTGTAAAGCTCAGTATTATTTCATTCAAGCTTCAAAACAGGAAGTTTAAATAGGTGCCGCTGAGATGTGAGACTATGTGAGATCATGATAATTACAGTGGGAATAGTGATACAGCTTGCAGAGTGATCTTTATTTTTCCAGGAGATGTTAGGTCCAAATATAGATTACAAAAGGATAAACTGCAATCTGTAAGAGGGTTCCTAAAAAGGATATGGAGGTCATAGACTATGAAGGAAATCAAAACGAGCTTCTGTGTTACGATGCAGCAGACAGATGTGCAAGTGTGTATAGCAAGAGCAGTGAGATGACTTGACTGCTGTATGCAGTCCTGGTGAAGTACATGCCAAAATGCTGAAAACAACTGATACCAGAGTTTGAGTATCAACTTGAATTGATTTAACTGAAATTCAGCCTTCTGAAAGTTGTGTGTGCAGTCCAGCTGGGTAGCCTAGATTCCTGCTGTAGTCCGTGGAGAAAAAGTTATATCCAAAGCATCATTATCTGATCCTGAGAGAGGTATCTAAGAGATAAGGATGAATTGCTCTCTGGAGTTGCCTTCTGTCCTCTGTGGACTATAGAGGGACCTTGAAGTCTTGCCTAGGCTAGGTGCCCAGCTTGTGGACAGCTAAAATGAGATGAGATGTATTAATATTTAAAGAAGCAAGCTGAAAGATCGAGCACACAAGAAATAAACAGAAATAGTGTGAGGTCTGAGGATAATGTCAGAATGAAAGACAGAGTGCAATATGGTTTGTTTTATCCAAAAGATGATTTATATGTAATGTGATCAATACAGATAAGTGTTTTCATGAGAAGAAGTTACTGGGTACTATAGAACTCTTCAATCTAGCAAGGAGCTGTATAACAAGAACCAACAGCTGGAAGCCAAAACTAGACACATTCCAGTTGAAAATAAAGTGTGAATCATTAAGAGTAAGGATGATTAAACTGTGAAATATGATCTTGGGATGTGTTGGATTGTCTGTTCTGCAGGCTTAAAGTCAAGATTGGCACTAAAATGTTTAAACCATAACTGACATTTTACCTCACATCCAGCAGTTTATACGGCAAGTATCTGGTTTATAATACCAGCAGGTCAGATTAGGCCTTACACACTTCCAATTTAATGACTAATCACACCTCCTTCTTTGTCATATCTCTGTTTGATACAACATGTAGCAGAACTCTTTACTATGTGGTTCTTTGGCTACTGTGATTTATTCTTGGTTTAGCTGTTCAAACAAGCTCTGATGCAGGATTTCATTAGTGTTCATGCTCTTTCTTTTTATTCCTGCAGAAGATACAGCTAGGAACTCATAAGAGTGTGTTTCCTGTATGCTGCCAGCTAATACTGATATACTTGCTTCATAAAAAGCTTCAGTTCTTAATCCTAGGAGCAATACAAATAAACTTGTCAAAGCCAAATGACTTTGTCATAGGCTTGTGAGCTAGAAAACTCCACCAGCCTAAGAAAGTCAGTTAAACAATCTCAAGTTAGTCACAAGTGTAGCATATGGCTTTCTTTTTTCTATTTCAACCTGGATGCCGACTCAGATCCTGTGAAGGTCAAAAGGGATCTGCTGTATTTTGAACTTAGGTTTGTGTGCTGGTCAAATAAGTAAACTTTACTCTTCTTGTTAGGGGTTCCCTGAGCGTCTGAACTATTAAACATTAAAAATATATAATGTCATCAACCCTAACATGACATTTGCGCTAACAGTTTCTTTAGGAAAATGGCATAGAGGCTTTTTATTACTGCCTCCTGCCTTCACAGCCTCACAAATCTCCTTCAGTCTGTTGGTTACTATTGCTGTCCTGACCATCCAGTCAGTATAGCCCCATCACTGAACTTCTCCTAGTTAGGTCTAAAATGTCAGTCCATAGGGGTTCTACTGTATTGTAGGTACAGATCTTCCATTAACTTGTACCTCATATTAAAGCTTTATAATGTAAATTATAAAGGCTTATAATGTATAGTTACACTATCCAGTAATTTTTCCCCCATACTTCACATCCCAATGGAATAATGTTTCACTGATTGTTTTTCCTCTAAGTTTCCAATGTGACTACTGTATCAAGCTAGGTGTTCTGGCTCTTCCATCTTGTTTCTTATTTTATCTGTGTAGAAGCATGTGTAAGTTTGTTGTAGTTTGGGTTTGTTTTTTTTTTTTAATGATCTAACTATTCAACATTTCCTATTTAAGTTTTCCTAGTTTTTCTTTTACTCTTTTGTTGAGGATATAGAGCTCTTGTGACTCTATCTGAGAAGATGTATCACCACAAACTATGTGCTTTTTGGCAATTCCCTGGCTGAAAAGTCCTCCTAATCTTTCACACTTCAGCTTAGCTAAAGCCTTTTCCTCGTGGAAGTCTTTAATTGCAGATGTTTCCTCAGATCCTAAAGAATTTAACCTCTCTTCTTTACAAAGTTTCCATATACAGCTATTGTACCTCTGGCCCTGCATGTGATAACAGTCTTGCAGTTGGTCCTGCTATCAGGGGGTCCTAGTCTTCATTTTCTTCCCGTGGTGATGTGAATTCTGCCCCCAGAGCATCTGTCCTTGCTTCTCCCTGTGTTACCCGTAGGGACTACTTTGTAATTCTGGTGGACTACTGCTAGCAGTTTTTGCATGTCTGTTCAGACTCCCAGAAGCATCAAACCACTATTATATCTGGTAGGTAAACCACTGCTTCGTCCACTCTGATACTGCTAAACCATATTCTCACTGCAGCAGAAGTCCCCTTTCGCATCTGAAACTTTCTTCACAGAGGTAAAAGGCATTTTCTGGGCTTTTCCTTAACCTTTTATAGGAATGGCTGGATCTGTCTTTCAGCCAGAGCCTTTATCTGATTGACTAATTGTACAGTTAAGTCCTTTTTAACCCCCCCCCCCCCCAATCATGTATTGTGTTTTATCCTGATCAACCCTTCCTGTTTCTCCACTACCTGCTGAGTCTTATGGTATTTGCTTGCATGTACTTTTATCAAATTCTAGTTCCTCCGTTTGCTTTTATGTGTAGACTCGAGGCACTTGTCTCTCCTATCCTGACTTTATGCCTTCTTTTTCTGATTATATCATATTAACTACTTTGCCATGCTGACTCTGGACTTTCTTTGGCACATGTCTTTTTTCTCTTGTCTTGTTTTTTCCCTTCTTCTGCTCCTAGACATTAATTAATCCATGGTGTTTTCAAATCTGTTAAGCTTTCCTCTTCTTGTGTGTTGACAGAGACGGCATGGATTTGAGAGCTCTCTCTTAAAAGTTTATTTACTTTAAATCACATGAAACTTGATCCTGGTATGTAGGTTAGCCAGGTATTGTGGTTGATGAGGAAATCCCTGTCTCAAGAGACTGTTTCCCATTAATTCCTCCCAAGGATTACATATCTGAAATCTCCCTCAGATGCAAGTAACATTCCATTAATCCACCTGTTAATCCTCACTTTCTTCTTGATCCCATGCCTTCTCCCCATTGGGGACAGAGATAGTTATCATATAAATCATCTTGCTTTGAGCCTCATTTCTAGTGGGCAGAGCTATTCTGGATTTTGTTTCAACAGGAATCTGGCAGGATCATTTGTTCCAATGTGAAGGGCAACTAGGGGAGCTTTTTCTGTGCTTTCCTCACCCCTGCTTCCTATCAGTATTCGTTCTTGCCTCGGGCACATATCTCATTGCTTTTGCTCATGGCAGATATCATACATCTTCCTTGGCTGCAACAGTTCAAGTGACAGACTTGTCAATTCTTACAATGAAGCCCGTAGTCACTACGTTTTCCTAGTTCTGGTGTAAATCTTAAGGTTTTCTTTCTGCTGTCAGCAGATCATTCTGTTCTCCTTCAGAGCCTAGCAACAAGTCATCCTTATCCCTCTTGGGTTATGGTCCTTTGCCGTCTCAGTCTTCCCCCCGCTCTTTTCCTTGTCACTGTGGTCCCTTATTGCTCTCCTATGCAGCATGTCTCCGTTTCTCTTTCACAGGTGTGCAATGTGGATTTGACACCTAAGGGGATATAAACAGTCTCACTTTGCACTCCCCTTAGTCTCAGATTTTAAAGGTAGATGGGCAAAAGTTGTTCAGACTCACGCACAAAAACATACTTTGTTCTTTGCTTTTATCACTGACTGCTGGTGTTTTTGCTGAGGTCAGTCCTTTCTCCTTGTTAAAACTTGGTGGTTCTCAGCCTGTGAAAGTCAAAACAAGGAGGTGAGCTACAGCACTCACTTGGGAGACCTGTCTCCCAGTCCCTGTCTGGTTACCGCAAGCACTACTGAGTAAGAGGGAGCAAGATGCATGCGTTTAAACCAAATGATCAAGTAGCTGCTCCTTCCTCATCAAGGAGTTAAGTTTGTATACTGTTGCTGCCTGAATAATTTATGAAGAGAACTGCAATCCCTTTGAGGATGTAGCTGAATGAGTAGCAGTTAATCTGCAAGATTGATACCGTCTCAGAGAGGGAGAATGGCACAGAATCACGTTGAGAGAATGTACATATTTTGTGAAATTTCTTCCCAAGTCATATCCTTTTGGAATCTGCAATCCTGCACCAGTGTTTGTAGACTGTAATTGTAATCTCTCTCAGTTCTGATATTTTCTAGGAGTTGTTTTTCTAATATTATTTCTCCCACACAAAATAGCAATAAAAAAGAAAGAATTAAGGTTGAAAGGCCAACCACTGAAAAGTCCAGGAGTGCCAGAATTAAAATTATGAGCTTGGGTAATCTCATTTGGATGTTCACACAGTGCAGTAATCTTTACCCATGCCTTTTTACACCTTTTTCTCCCCCACACCCTGAACATTGTATTTTCAGTGCACAGATGCAGTGTACTCCCTTAGATGAACTGTTCTGCTGTCACTGATCAATGAGTGACCATAAGCCTTGTTTACAGATTGTCAGCAGTTTCCAGAGAGGAGTCATGACCCCAGGAGAAGTTGTGCCAGGATAAGTGGGATTATCAGCCTGACCCTTCCCGCTGTTACAGTACATGGGCTTCACAGCCTGACAGAAGAGGAGCAACTAGAAATGGGGTCACAGCCAAAGAGAAAAGCGAGGTGCTCGTACTTTGCAATACTCAAATACAATTCTGAGGACAGAGCGTGGTACAGTGTGGAGATTTCACCTCGCTGCCCTGCGCTCCGTCAGCTTGAAGACAGGCATGGGAGAGCTTGCTCTGCTGAGCAGGACCGTGTCGTGGTCCCTGCTGGTCAGCCTCCGAGGGTTACTGCTCCTCCATGTCCTCCCCAGCCTCAGACGGACGTGGAAACAGGCAGAGCTGAACAGGCACCAGATTCTTTTCTATACCAGCAGAAGTAGCTATAGCTGCAAGAATGCTAAGCCTGGCACTTGTGCCAAAGCGCCTCTGGCTGGAACTAACAACCATCGTCTTAACTGCAGGGATGGACTGCCTTCTGGCTTTCTAACCCAGCAGCTGGTGGGAATGGAGGGCACTGGAAATCTCATAAAGGTCCCCCGATTTCCATTACAAGACTTTCAACCTACTCAGTTGAGCTGATGCATTCTGACAATGCTGACAACATCTTTGATGGTGGAGTATACGCTACTGCCTTACACATCCTTGTTAAATGTAGAATCTGTAGTACTGGTGTATTGCCTTTGGTCTCTGCAAGAAGCTAATGGAATATAATAACAGCTGGCAGTCTATACCTTTTATGTCTTTTTTTCCTGCTGCAAAGGAGGAGTTTTATTATAAGGAACATTACCTTGTCTGGCTAGCCAGCCATCTAGTCAACTTACTTCCTAGACAGAACAGGGGAAAAAAAATGGGAAATTGGCAGCCTAATGAACTGTGATCATGCAAAAGGTGATGCGGTCTCCAGTGAGCCTAGACTGAAATTTATTTTGGTGTCCATAAGCTCAAGGAGCTGTAGTCTAGTTTTTCTCCTATGGAAGGCCAGATGGGAAAAGCAGCCAGTCTTGCAAGAAAAGCTTCAAAACTTTAAAGAGGAAGTCTTGATTATGCAATTTTGGGGGGTATGAATTGGGTTCAGCTATGTGTAGTAGCACTTAAAAGACAGAATGCGAGTAGGTGTTGGACAAATATCTTCGATTGCCTTATGGGGAGTTACCTGGCTCGCTAAGGAGGAATTGCATTGGTCAGGTTTAACCCAAGAACTGCACTGTACTAGTTTTTGCCTTTTGCCATCCTGTTTCCAACTTTGTAATCCAGATCTCGATCTTTTGCTTTGATAGAACATTTGCAGTATTTTTCACTCTCAAGTGCCCCTGTTAGACTCAAGTCCAAATGAAGCCGATCAATTCTTTGTACGAGCTTCTTTCGAGGAGACAAATCTAATCTAACTGGTGAATGCAGACGGCCACAGGGAATCATGTATAACCATTTACTGGGATATATTGAGAGGATTTAAAAGTTAGAGGGTGCCTCTTGGCATGTTATAGAGGCAATACAGAGGATATTGCAGCCAGCTTCCTTAATTGTCTCAGATCTTTTCTTGCAGAGGGGAAGGATCTCAAGGCAGAGATATAACTTAGAGTTCCCTGAGTCATCATATAGAGAGTGGGTCATCTGGACATTATTCAGTACAGAGAGAGGAGGAAGAGTGTTTTTTTTCCCCTTGAAGACTGTTAGAAGGGCCATCTAAGTAAAGGAAGACCTTAGCTTAAACTCCTTTGGAATAAGGAGAAGCACTAGCCGCTATAGTATATGTGTGAATATATCCTAGAGTCTACTTTAATTTGTTCTTTTAAATTATATCACCAGAATGAATGACTAAATAAAAGTCTGTTGTTCACAGGCATGGCATGCAGCCTGCTGAATAATCTCTAGCGCTTCTTTTGCCACTAAACAACATGGCAGATCAGCATAAAAAAGGCCAAGCCACAGATATGTAGCAAGTCCTCTAGGCACAGTGACAAACACGTGTACACCCACTGATGAACAACCAACTCCTTATTCCTTAGAAAAAACACCAGTCAAATTTAAAGGTTAGAAATTCAAATACATTCACATATAAATATGCCAAACCTACAGGATAGACTATTTACAATGTAGTAACTCCTGTACAAATACATTTCGGTTCTCTGATTTCCTCAGATGAGCTGTAGTTGTAAATCTCTCTTTATGCTTCCTGGGGATGGACAGACTCTTCAGCACACTTTTAAAAAATTAAAAAGATATTTGGTCCCCTTCACCTCTGTTGCTGCTGTTAACTAAACCACATCTTACTGAAATGATGTTTTCTGGACTGTTTTCCCCAGTTTCCTCTACAGGTTTTCACACCTCACCATTTTCAGGTTTCTTTCCAAAACAATTGGCTCAGGAGGTGAGAAGGAAAACACGGGGGCTTTTTTCTTCCCTCTGTTTCCTTCTTCCCTTTCCTGCTCAACTTAACCTCCACCTTAGAGCTATGCACTAAGCTACATTCAGCTTGATGACACTGTGGAAGCTAAAGGAGGCTGTCTTTGGTGACTGCTTTCTAGGAGGACAAAATGTATGGAAGAAGTGAACAGACCCTTCAGAGGCAGCTGAACCCCCAGGCAGTTAAATCTTCAATCATCAAAATTCACAGGTAGCTTTGGACAAGTCAAAAGAAGAAAACACCTCTCCCACACCCCCACCAAGGCCTCCGTGTTCTTTAGCTGTTATGGTTCTTTCTGCTCTTATGAGTGACACTAAGTTGAGCAACTTTGTTGGAAATTGCATTGTTTAATATCTTTTTTACAACACGCGATGTCAATACCAGCGATAATATTGGTTTCAGGTAGGTAAGCTAAACATTAGGCATGGAAATCTGGTAAATGGACCCCAGTTCAGGTATAAAAAAGTGGGGAAAACAAATGTTTTTCAGCAATGGTGAAAAAATCAAGCTGGAAGTCCTTGCCAGTGCTGTCAGAATGGATGATGGCAAGTTGCATCTGTGCCCAAAGTCATCTGAAACTCAAACCTGAGGTAGCTGGAAGTGTAAGGACCTGTCTTTACCTGTTGGTTATCAGAATCTGTTTGTATTTTCCTTGCTTCTTGGACTGGACTATTAAAAGCCTGCACCTAGACAATGAAAGTTGGAACAAACACAGTGGAACTCAGTAGCTTGTCTGCCATTACAAGTCACTGATTTGTTGTTGGCAGTAGTATTTCCCCTGCATTGGTCCTGAAGGGAGGATATGTAATTGGCTTAATTTTAGATGTCCATATTTAAAGGATGATCCTGCTGTGTTGCCCAGAGGCATGTGTCTGGGAAACTTCACCTTGATATGCTTGTGGACTGCACCATCAGAAGAGAAAAAACTAGTTGACATCCGAAGATTTGTTGCAGTTGAGGAGATTTTGCATGTTCTTCTGTGGGAGAAATCATTCCTTTTCTCTCTTCTCCTTGAGGAATATTTTAATGCTACCTGTCGAGTAGGAAAGCAGAACTGAATTTTTCTGGCTATGGAGATTTGTTTTACCTGGACAACTGCCCAGGGTGGTCATTTTGTTGCTGCCTATGACTGATAAGTGTGATTTTCGCCCTCCAGATGCAAACAGGCACAAGTACCTCTTGTAATGGATTTGTGGACTTTATGTGAGGCAATGATGGTTCAAGTAAGTGCAGATACATGTTACTCTTTGCACAAGCGGGAGCTGAGGCATGAGACCTTAGGAGAGTGTAAAGGAATCTCTGCTATGGTGACAACGTTCCACTTTTCCTTGGCTTCTGATTTATTTAAATTGCCTTGCTTTCCTCCTCCTCTGAGGTATGCATTGTGGATATCGCACAATAACTGCCTTTGGCCTTCAGAGTGCAAGAAGATTATTACTATTTTGATGTCAGTTAAATATTTGCATTGGCTGTGATTAGGGTAAGGTTGAACTGGTAGATGAATGCTGTGAAGTTAGGTATGAAAAAATGTGTATGCATCAGAAAGCTAAAACATACTGATTTCCCAAAAGGAAATAGTGAGGATTTTTGGGAAGATTTCTGGATTAATGTTGTTTGGAAGGAATGTGTCTTTGCATTTTCTAATGCAAATGTTTGCTGCTTTTATGTTTTGCTGCAGAATTTTCCTGTTTTTTTCCAAAGTAAATTTCTGCAAGAATGATTTAACTTTTGGGTGTGGTGTAGATTTTTTTTGTGTGTGTTTTGTTTTGCCTTTTTTTTTAAACTTTATTTTTTTTATTGTGTTGTTGCCATCAGATGACTTACTAGCTGTTTGGAAAGATACTATTATTTTCCCAATTTTGTCATCGGTTCATCTTTTTTTATGAATAACTGTGGAAAGAATTTCCTATATTTCTGGAGAATGTTGATGGAAAATGATAGACATTGTGTTGATGGATCTAACTTACAGATGGTATACTTTTATAAACATTGCTGCACATACTGTAGACTTTGTGAGATAGTGCTATAGTAATCCTTTTAAAGTAATTTGTTGCATCACCAAAATCCAACTTTATTTTTTTCCTGTTATTACTTTGACTTTGCCTCTCGAGATTACCACACAGCTGGCAAAGCAGTTTCCCTTCTTTGCCCTTCTCACACAGCAGGTAAGCACTGTGATCCACTCAGCTCTTAGTTTGATTAATCTTAATAAATTCTCCAATTTCTGTTGATTCCTCTATGGTCTGGTTGATACTTTGAAATTTATTGTCCACTATTCAATGTCTTCTGGCAGCTCTTATCCACAGTTTTTTGCCACCTATCCCAAACCCTCTGGGAGGCCCTGTCTGCTGAAGTAATGCCACTTTTCTGCCAACATTTTTTGAGATGAATGGGAAACAATTTTTGTAGTTGTTGTTTTATATCTTTTTTACTTTGTAGTCGACTCCATTGCTGTGTTGCTGAAGGCTAGGTCTGGTAGAGATTCAAAGGGAACAATAAGGAATATATACTGCTCACAGGAAAGGAAGGCACTACAAAATTGACATGTCACCTTAGCCACATCCACGTGCTGGAGCCGAAACGTGCTGCCTCTTTTGGCCACTGTTACAGGTGTTTGCTGTAAAAGAAGCACACAGAAAATAAACCCACCTTTGTTGGACAATTTTAGAATTTGCTGCATGCTCTAATACTTTCTTCTCAAAGACATCTCTCTAATAACATGAACGTGCACAGGGTTAAGGAGAGCTAAAGCAATTGTGACACCACTTTCATCCTGGGAGTCTCCCAGAGAATGCTAGTAATTGAACATTGATAGCTTGGCGACTTCTGGTGTTGCTTTACAAGGCTGGGGAAAGAAGCCAACCACATATGCATGTGTGATTATCAATAGTTCTCTGTCAAATTTGGAATCAGTTTTGCAATTGAAAGCAAAAGACCGTTTCTGCCTCCTGTTAGCCTCCTGTATGTTCTGCCACTAGTTATACAGAAGTATACAAAGATGGGTGTGGATTTGTTGATTTATTTATTGTGAACATAAACCTAGCTTATCTTTGTCACTTTATTATCTTTGCAGAATACCAGGGATGCCAAATAAAGCTAAAATTAATCACCACACATGAATGTTATCCAGCATGATAGATTGTGGTTTTGATGCATCAACAGCCTAGTGACACATCAAAGGAAAGACTTTAGGAGCAATCTGGAGGAGAATAATGAAGGAGTTTCTTGGGTGACTCAGTAAATTCATCCTAAGAGGGAAAAGCATGATAAGAAAAAGAAGTAAGTTTGAAAATGGAAGCAATCCAACAGGCTGATTGTAGTTAACTTCTTGAAACTGAATACGAGATAATTGTGAGGATTGAACTAAGTTGTGAAAAGCCTTTAGAGAGAGAATAAATACCTGATGTACAATGCAGTAGATGGCAGAGCTGAGAAAGTGATTCAGAGAGATGTGAGAATCAGGAGAAATGATCACCAAGCATGATTACTAACTAGGTACAGGATAAAAGCGACAGGAAAAGTCTGCAGTATTTGAACTTTGTTAAGAGCTCAGAGTTGGAAGGGTTGCCTCTCCATAGTTAAACGTTATGCAGAGAGAAGCTGCAACGTGTAGCAATGATGTCAATGTGAGGACTAAAAAGGTTCACTTTATATCCAACATAAGATAGATTAGGATGACAAGTACCCATGGCTGTTGAGACAGAATGTAGTGATGAAGGTTTGCAGAAAAATATTGATGGATCTTTTATAGCCATGTTAAACTTGATATGAAATCAGTTATTAGATCAGATAGACAAGTTTATATTTAGAATTGCATAATGTAGGTCTACAGAATTAAGGTAGATCTTTGAACAGTCTGCAGGAGGATGATAGTTACATTTATGATTGTAGATGAGATAAGTCATATCTAAGCTAAAAGGGAAAATGGAAGAGAACCCTAAAAATCTGGAAAATCAGAGATAAGATCTTCTAAAGGAAATAATGAATACGTGGGACATAAAGCTGTATGAATAAATGACTCTTGGGGACTCTGAAAGAATAAAAAAGGGATTATGACTTCTCATGAGTTAAAAAAGAAAAGTTTTCAGTTTTGCTGGTGAAATAGACTTACTTTTTACACTTTATTTTGTGTTTGTTCCTTGTGATCCAAAAGAATATTTTCTTTGGATAAATTCTTGACAGTTAAAAAAATGAAATATATTTACAAATGGAACCAGTTCAATGTGAAAGACTGACTGTTTCATGCTGAAATTATTTTAATAAATAAGTTGTCACTTTCCAGAAAATATCAGCCAAAACCCCCTTGATACAAACTTACAAATATTTTTCCCTGCTCTAATTGAAGGCAAATCAAGGAAACCAGGATCATATTAGGAGTCCATATACTGTGCGAGGCTGTGGCATCAAGGAAGATGAAGCTGTCGTACTAGTGCTGCAAACTGGGTAATTTTTTCTCTTTACTAGTAGGTGCATATATGAAAACGTTCACACAGACACATGGTTGTCAGTGAATACATTGCTCCTTTGATGCTGTGAGGATTAACCATATTGTCTGGTTAGAGACAGGCAGCGTTTTTTCAAAGGAAAGTTAGACTTTTATTGTTAGAAAGGACTGATTATTTAAGAACTATTTTTATTTGCAAGTGCCTAACATGTTTGACAAAACCATTATATTCTGGTTGCAATTTCTACTTGAACCAATGACTAACCAACCTCCAAATTATCACCTGCTTCATGGCCCAAGCACTGATCTGGAGCACGTGTTGCCCAAACTCAGATTCCTTCAAAAAAAAAAAAAAAAAAAAAAAAGGGGGTGGGGGGGTGGGATTGGAACCTCTTTTACCAAAACAGAGTGTCGTCACTGCCAAGCTGTCTGGTTTCTGTTGGGGTCTTAATGTCTAATTTCTGTTTTTAAAAATCTCAGAAAGGCCTTTATTTCTATGCCAAATTATTTTAATCCTTTTAATCTAAAATTTGTTTCTGCCCAACTTGATACATAGTGTTAGACCTGCAAGCTGCAGAGCACTGGAAGTATCCTAGGTATTAATCGGATAGGATGTTTTATTTGCATGGTTTTGTACACTAAATATTATCTACTTTACAATTCTACTGTAAAGAACATGTGGTGAGAAAGACACTGAAAGGAGGAAGTTTTGGAATACAAACTCATGAGTGCATCTGAAAATTTATCAGCTTATATCAGCATACAGTATATGTTGGAAGAAAACCAGCTGTATGCAAATTCCTGGGTTGTTTCAATTTTCTTGTTCAAACTGGCTTGCGAACTTTGGTTTTATTTGTACTGTTCATGGAAGAATGTAAATGTTGCCATACTACCAGGATCCAGCGGCATTGTATTCAATCAGTAACTGCTATGGTGACTGTGCCAACATGCTTTTTACCCATGCATTTCTACATACTTTACAAAGAACGTGTTATTACTACTTTATAGATGAAGGAAGTGAAGGGTACAGAGGTTAAGGGGCTTGTCTGAAATCTCAGAGTGAGTCAGAGGCAGAGACTGAAGGAGAGTCTAGGTTTGATTATTTCTTGTTTATTCCTTTATTCACTGGACCATAGTCTTGCTCTCAAATTCCTAATCCCTTTGTAAGTAACTGATGAGGTGGCTGCTTTGCTGTTTTGGACAGCTGGCTGGCATGTGTTATTTGAGTGAAACTGCATTTTCCATACTCAGGTGGTTAATAATGTAACATGTCTTACTGGGTGGGCGTTTAAAGTTTCTGTAACTAACAAAAGTGAGAAGAGAGCCAAGAAAACAACTAAATCCTTACACTGAGACAGTGAAAATTCCACTTCTTAATAGCTCTCCCTCAAATCCTTTTTTAATTTAACTTTTATTGAAATATTTCAGTAGGAGAGATTAAAAACTCACAGGGGAAATAATTAATGGAAACAAAAAAGTACACATCCCCAAAGAAAGGAAAAGCATTAGAGGAATTTTATACCTAGCTCCTGTGTTCACCACCTCTCTTGTGAAAATGCATCCTATACATGTTTATTTAACCTGCTGAAAACTGCTGTTCTTAACTTGTTCAGCCCCATTCTCTGGACAGCCAATTGTTTAAGAATCTTTAAAACAAGTTAATCCAAAACGTTTGGCTAAGACATGAATGACAAATCTCTGTTCAGTCATGCTAAAATTCCTTTGATTTACTGGCAACGTCCCTGCTCATAAATTGAAAAAGGTACAGATTTGGGCATAGGACTTACCTGTAAAACTGATAGATGGTCCCTTGCAGCTTTTGGCCCTGGCTGAGCACCACTGGTGGGACCAGCTCCAGGGCAGAGCTCTCACTCAGCACTTCCAATGCTGCTACACATTTGGAAACTGCAAATTTAATAATATTGACCTTGGCAGTCTGGGCTTTTGGTCTTCTGGGCCAGGGACTGAGTCTTGGCACTGCTTGGTTTGCTAGTATAGTTATAGCCGTATATTGCCTCACCCTCGGGACAACCAGAGCTCAACAAGGATGCAAACAAGGGAGCTAGCCTGGAAAGAGCCTGTGGGAAATCATACAGAAAGCCACCATCTTTGAGGAATTTGAATATTGGTTACTTAATGAATTATTTACATCTAAACAACAAAACGCAGTGAGTTTTGAACACTAAACTCTCAGTAGGAAGCACTAATTGCTCTAAAGGTAGTTAAATGATTAACCCAAGCTTTAAAGAAAGTGAAAGACAAAACCCCATTACCAAGGGAAAGTTTATGTGATAACATATTTCCCATCAAGGGTTGTGAGTTATCAGTGTAATCTGTTTATGTATTTTCTCTCACAAGAAGTGCAGCAGGCCAAACACCTGGAGCTGATTTCATTGATGATACATGTAGGGACATCAACAGAAGATTCGGAAAGGCAGTGCGTTCAGACTCAGCATCGCAAAATATTGCAAAACTGCTGCCTTTGCAGTGTTCACAGTAAAACAGGAAATAAATGAATTTAAAATTACATGAGAAGCAGAAAATAAATTTGAAAATAAAGGGACTATGTATGATGCAAAAAGATACCGAATGCTGCTTTAGAGGCAAGAGCTGGAGGGGACCAGCTTTTCAGCCTCGTTGTGAGATGGTTTACAGGCTGGAGAATGATCTGATGAAGTGGTCCCTAGAGGAACAGGTCAAATAATAATGAATATTCATAGACATTTTTGAAAATCAGGCTCCTTTTCAATGTGTGTTCAGAATTTCTCAATAATAAACACGAGCACACTTACATAAATTTTGCTAAAATTATGTGGTATGTAGTTAGATACCAAATGTGTATTAGCATTCTTGGAGTATAAAGACTTGGGACATAAAGGTCCATTTACTTTTTTATTGTCTTTTTTTCTTCATTTCCTTCAAACCTGGAAGAATTGGTAACCCTGGAATTTATACTTAAACACCTCCAGATGGCATAATTACTAACAAAGTCTTTCTCCTATTTTGGGCCAAATGGTGTGAATCAACATAACACCACTGAAGTCAGCTTTCTGTACAAGCTGCTGATAACAAATAAGCGGTTAATAAGGAACAGAGGCTTCAGAAGGGACTTCCAGGCACATTAAACCCTAGCCCTCTCAATTACAGTCACTTCCAGAGGAGAAATTTGGTCCAAAAATCTTCCCAGAATGTTTGCTTTACACATCTCACTCCACTAAATGACTCTCTCTTCTCAAACTGGAAACTTGGCATTCATAGCAAAATGCTCAATGTTTCAGAGAGGTGTCAGAGGGAGAAATCAAGGCCGTACTCAGCACTGTAGGATGCTTTGATATCAAGAGATTTGGAAGGTGATATTTCCAGCTGTTCGCAGAAAGCAGGTCATACCCTTCGATGCTAAGTTGGCTCTCCCTTTTTCCAGAAGGAATGTCTTTTGCTCACCTTTCCAAAGAAAGGTTAACTTCATAGATGACCAGGGTCTGGACCTTTTTAACTCCTTCCCTTCCCCCTCACCCTCTAAAGACCCCCCCTCCCCCAAAAGAGAAAACATACGAGTCCTTGAAAGTTAGTAATGAGACCTGAACTTTTGCAGAAGCAGCAGCCGCTGTTATTCCTGTTACGTCAATGTCCATCTTGCTGCATCATTGTAATATTGTTTTCACTATTCCCACTTATCCTTTTAATCAAAATGAAACTACAGATCTGATAGCTGAGCTTCTTCAAAAGCAAAGCAAAGGCCCAAACAAAGCCAGTGAAATGTTTCAAACACTGCTGCTGAAGCCTCTGAATGAAAATTTTCTTTATGCCCTGGAATAAACATGCCTGCGCTCTTATCCCGACAGATGATTTTGTAATTTTTTTCCCCATCTGTGTATATTTGCAAAATCAGTGGCTCTTGTTTTTCTTTTCCAAATGATGATAGAAGAAATCTAAAAGCTATCCTTTTCAGAGTAGGCTCACCCCTCTAAGTCCTTCAGAAAGGATATATTTAGTATATTTCCTTGGTTTGTACTCATTTCCAAACTGAAGTTAAGGATATACCTTTCCCACTGAATACTTGTTATCCCCAGAGGTCTTATTTAAATCTGGGTCTCTAATTGGATATATAAATAGCCCCTGGTTACCTAAGGATTATGAGTGATTCACTGATGTTGGAACATGTTTTAACCAACCTCAGCAGTGCAGCATTTAAAAATAAATACATGAAATCAAATGAAAGAATGGATTATTGACCAGCTGCACGTTCATCCTGCAAGGTTGAATCAAACAGGAATCATTTACCACTTCGGTTTGAAGAGTTTACCCGTGTCTTTAGATGATAGTACAAAAAATAACTCCACGAGCTAAAACTCTACAGTCCCTCAGAAATGTCATCCATTGCATTAATCTGGGAATTAATCTGGGGCTTAATCTGGGAATATCTGAATAGTAATTGTCTAGGTTTTGTAGTTTGCATCATGATTTCTTTTGAAGGCAATGTGAATCGCTGCTCTTATAGGAGTGAAAAAGAGTTGTACGCATTGGAGGCGTGACTTAATTCTTGTATACCTTATGTGCAAATACCTACAAATATTCTCGGCTTCTATCCTGAAAAAGGGGGATGTAGAGCAGAAGGGACTGTGTCATTTAATCTAAACTGCTGCTATTACTGGACAAATCTATTGAGTTCTCTCTTATGCTTAATTAAGGTGTTTCCCCTCTCTGCTCTCACCAAAAGAACCTTCCAAAGCTCTGTTCCTTTGATGTTTAGAAACCTTCTTCTCACCTCTGGTTGAAATTTATTCATGGTCACTTTATAACCATTTGCTTTTGCATCAACATTGTCTCTTAAGTTTGAATAGTCCCTTTTCCCTCCATCTGTTTACCTTTTGATGTATATTAATGGAGAGCTTTAATATCCACTCTCAACCTTCATTTCTCTGGGTATATGAGCTAGCCTTCTTTTAGTCTTATTTACTAAAATCAGCTCTCTCCTTTCTTGATCATCTTAGAAATCCTTCCCTGTATCTGTTCCAGATTGAATTAATTTTTGTTGCCCCTGGGAGATGAGGGTTGTACGCAGTATTAGGAATAAGGTTTTACCAGAGCCTTATAAAGGAGATGGACACTTAAAAACATTTCTGTTGCTGCATTATCTACCTCGGTCCTCTTTTAAAACATGAATGTATTGACTGGTACTGCTTTTCAAAAACGTGAGCCCAAATACTCACAATACATATGTGTGTCTGTGGTGGTGGGAGTGGTTTAAATCATCTTTTATTAAAAACTGCAGTGTGCTCCTCTATAGTAATTTGCTTTCATGGTGCAAGAATATATTTAACAACAGGAATTTATTCTGGATATGTGGAAAATTCTGTAAGTGAAATTCAGAATCTGGCTTTTTATCATTACAGAGGCTGTTGTAATAAGAGAAGCATCCACAACCCAGGCTGCTGAGTCCTGGACTATCAGTTTTAGTTTAATATATGGCAGGAGAAGAAAGCAAGCAAAAACTCCTGAGTTCTCCAAATTGCAGTGGCATCTCTGTCAGTAGAAGGAAGAAGTAATGCATAAATAAATAAATACTATCAGCATATGGTGACAGCTCCTAGATATGTTTTGGCATGGGAGTTAAAGTAAAGGAGGCTGAAGAAATGTTCAAGCTAATGGATAATTCTGGTTCAAAGAGGCTCAGCAGGTAATGGTTTTCTGGTTTTGTTTCATGCCTTTCTGAGGTTCGTGGAAGCCATTTTCCTTGTATCTAGAGTGAGGACCATCAGGTGAGGGTTCTTGTTATTATTACCATGCTATTTCCTTTTCACTGTTATGAAAAATGTTTTCTCTGTGTGGGAGAGAGTGGCCTGTGACCTACCTCTCTGGCAGGCTGCCTCCTCTGCTGACCTGCAGGAAGCAGTTAAAATATATGTTGGAAGGGTTTAATTCATCCACCCCTAAACCTGAGCACTCCTTGGTTAGAGCTAAGGCTTTCTCTGCAAAGAGGATTTCCTAGGCAGTTCAACAGAATCCAGTTCCAGCAACCTTCAGGGCACGGAAGTAAAGATTAAACCCCAGTTTTTCCCAGCTGAATAAAATCCCTGCAAAGCTCCGGGTCAGGACAGCATGCACAAGCAGCCCACCATTTACAACAGGGGCATTACCTATATGCCAGATATTGCCGATCTCCTGGTTCCATGTTGATAGCATCCCTTTGAGACGTGTTTTTAGCCAGTGGCCTGCCAGGCGCTGATTTATAGTCTGATGATGGAAAAAGTCCTGGCATCACTGCTGCTGCCTGGAGCCTGGCTGAATGAACCTCATTGAAACAAATGCCTTGGTCCCTTTTCATGTTCCATCTCTTCAGACTTCCTCTTGGGTCTGTCTTTCCAGAGCCAGCCCTCCTTCCTCTGAGCAGCACAAGCAATAAGGAATCCTTGTCTGTAGCTGCTTTTTTGTGCTGTTACCCCACTACGTGCTCTCTTGCGTCAGCAGGCAGAAACACAGGCACATCTGACCTCCTGCTTGCCTCTTACCTCACCAACCTCCCGATTCCAAATTGGAGCTGCTACTTCGTCAATGATTAACTGACTTAGCTGGGTTTTGTTTTCATGGTAGCTCTGGTGAATGCTGAAGAGAAGCCAAAATTTTATTAGCTTTCTTTCCTTTCTACTCTCAGAATGACTGGGCTGAAATCTGTAAAGACCCTGTAATTGGGTAAGTGTCAAAGGTCCACTCTGAATCTTTTTCGAGGTTCCAAATGCAATGCTGAGATTAAGCAAAATTTAACCTACTCTTATGGCAGTTCACATTTAAACAACTGCTGCCTACATTCCACTTAGTAATTCATCATTTCAAACAAGAGTTGGGGTATTTTTAGGTTCCCAGTGCCTCAGGGTAGGAGCTTCTCTGGTAGGAGACTTGTCAAGGTGGTCAGGTACTGATAATTTTTATAGGAAACCCTAGGTCTTAAGCTGGCCCAGCAGCCTTGCAGTGCTGCTTTGCTGAGGTGTTTTGCTCTTTCTGATATGGGAATGCACTTCGGAGAAATGAAAAAATCAAAAAAAATCAAATTGTGTAGCAGATCAGACCATAATGATTGTTTGCACTCATTTTGCTCTGATGCAGATGACTAATGTGAGGTTCAAGGCAGCAAGGAAAAATCAAAGCAGCAGCATGCTAACAGTGGGGTCAGAGGTTTGTTACACGGGTGGTGAGGCATGAGCATCCTGAGCATCTTCTATAAATGGATTTCTAGCTTCTGAAAGGCTTTCAAGGTTTACTCTTCCCTTGTACGCTGACTGACAGGTTGCATTTCAGGTGAGGAAGCAGTCGTGCACTTCAGGAACCATTCTGAAATATTTACCTTGCTGTTTTTAAGATTACTGTAACTCATAATAGTTTGCAAGATGATTTGAAATTTATTGCTGAGCTGGAAATAGCATTTCTTTCTTAAAGGACACTAGAATTTAAGGTCCTATTAGCAAAGCTGAGTCAATGTCACAAAGCTGTACAATAGATAGAGAGAAATAATTTGTCCTAAAACTCTAGTGAGACTTGTGTACTACCATTGTCACCTACAAAATACGCATTTTTCATTATATATGAATGTGATAAAGATGTCATGGATCACCACCTAAAGACATGAAGATGAAGAAAAAAATGTGGTATTTTGCAATTCAGTAGTTACGGAGCCTACCATCTGACATGTAACCAGGGTAGGGAGCTCCTCTAGTGAATTCACTGTTACAGCATGCTTTTTAAATGTTTTTTGTTTTTATTTATTGTTGCCCCTTTGTATTGTACCTTTTGAAAGACTAGCTTCTACTGCTTTTGTCTGGATTTGTTCCGCAGTTCCCATGGTGTATGAGGCACCTGTCTGGCTTAATTTAGTTGAAAAAAGAAGTGTAAAATACTTAGATTTATACGCTGGCAGCTGTCACAAGAGAAAGAAAACAAATGTTATTTTTATTAGTAGGCAGCTCGCTCTTCCAGTGCAGCGGTTCACGCTTTCTGGTGTGGCTGCTGGCTGCTGTCAGCCCTCCCAGCAGTGACTCAGGATCTCTTAGTCACAGGGCAGGGGTGGGCTGGGGATTTCTGCTGGCTGGTTCATCAGAGCCAAAGGATTATATTTGGCTAAGACCAAACCACTTTGAAATATCAGAGGTGTAGGATGATGAAGGGAAGCTGAGCCGTGCTTTTTGAATTAATCAGAATTCAGAAGCAAAAATGGGAGGTACAGGCGTGCTATGTGTAACGTCTTGGTCAAAAGCTTGCACCTGGGCAAAGTTTGACCTACTATATTGTCAAAGCAGCGTTTTCTTCTAGTTCCTAAAGAAAAAAAAAATCTTTGCTTCTAAAAATCCTGCAGCTTTGTTACTGTATAATGAATCTGGATGGTGAGGACAGTGTTAAAGAAAAAAAAAAATCACATTGCTACTTAGCTGTGACTAGAATGATTTGGAACTGAAGAACTGATCTTTCATTTGGACTCAGTAAACGTCCAGTCAGAATTCATCTAGTGGGACTTGTCTTTTCTTAGGAAAAAATGGAGAGAAGTGCCTCCCATTTAAATACTGGTTATGTGAATGAAAGAGATATAAAGGCTTTTACAAGTACTAAGATGTTATGCTGCATAGTATCAAAAGAAAATAAATTCTGGAGAAAAAAACAAAACAAAGCAACCTGGAGAAAATGAAGGTCCACAGGGCCCAATTTCTTTCCAGACTCAAGCAATGCTTAAGAAAACCTAAAGTTCTGGCAGTAGGAATAGCCTGAAGGATATGTATGTATGTATAAGTTTGGCTGCTTGAGCCTATATACTTAAAAAGAATTGGAAAGACTCTCCTTTCATCTGAGTGAATGATAGGTGTGGAACAATGGTAAGCCCAGGTGTTTCTGCAGTTTCAACGGGCTGAGCATAATCCAGCATGTATCAGCTCTGAAATTCTGTTTGGCTTCACGGTCCACTAGTCTGGATGTTAGCAATGAGGTCCCAAATCCAGAAATGTGGTATTTGATGATGGAATCACTTTTGCACTTAAGGCCAGCTTTTAAACTTTAGTATTTGATGTAGGGTAGAGTATACCTGCTTCAGATTTACTGTAAATAGTTTATGAATCAGGATTGAGTTGTGTAAGTATTTTCTAGTAAACTTTATTGATTTTAAGCATAAATAAAAATGATTGCTTTAAGCAGAGTTCTGTGACTTCTCTAAAGTTTTATTTTCTTAAGCTGGCAAACAGCTGGATGAGTAGTTACTGTATGGATGTAGTTTGCCTTCCTGATCCTATTGACTGTTTTCTGTTACGCATAATAGAATTAAAGATCTAGTAAGATGACCATCAAATTATTGAAACTTCACTATGTTAATCTCAACTATGTCCAGAAAGAAGGTTTCACATTCTGAAGTTTATAAGTGAGGTTAAAAAAAACCCCAAATGCCAAAAGAACCTCTAGAAACAGCATCAGCCTTAATAAAGACTTCCTATTTTGCTTTACTTGTGCAGCTGTATCAAAAAGTAGTGTCTTCTAGTGTTGTTTCAATAGTAATTCAGGTTTTGTAATAGGTGGCAAAAGAGCTGTAGGCAGATGCTTTGCAACCTTTAGCAGATATTCTACAAGAGAGATCCCTGGAAAGAAATGGATTCAAGTCATTATTGAAATATATGTTAGTACTATGATCTTAAGCCCAAGATGAATCCTATGATTTCCATAACCTTGCTTTTAAGAATTTAAAATGGGATTTTGTCAAATATTTAACCACCCTCAGCTCCTTTAAACATAAACCTAATACCTACTGGAAAATAAGTAGGGCATCTTATCTCTAGTGAATTGTTTTTAACATAGTTTTATCATCTTTGTTATCTATTTTTGTTTCCTTCTTTCTACATTTATAAAGCAAATCATAAAGGGGAGCAAAATATGTTTTAAAAGACTAAGTTTGTATTTTGAGGGTTTCTAGATAGCAATCAGGAATAGGTGAAAACAGCACCACAGCACAGAAAGAAAACCGGTGAGGTGTTTGTGTAGAGCTTTTATTTATGTGCTCAGAGAAAGCTAATTAACGTGCTCACCATAAAAAAAAAAAAAGGTAAATAGGTTGGATGTTATTTTAAAGGCTATCAGGGGTCTTCTAAATGAACTAATATTTTATTTTAAGTCTTCTCCTTCTAACTTTTAGCTAATTAACCTCCTACCCACAAATCCCAACCTAAGAATGTTTTAAGGTGTCTTGCCTGATCAGACCAAAATGTCCACACTGTCTGAATCTGGAGCCAACAGCTTCAGGGGTGTAATGAACTCCCACGCATCTCTCTTAACTTTGTATATGACATTTCAAAAATGCATGCAGTACCATGGAAAGTCTTAATGACTTCTAATGCTATCACTATGACATTTCAGCTATCTTACTGCTAATTCCTCTGTATTGTCTACAAATAATGACTGTACTGTAGTCTTCCAATAATTATTTCCATTTTTCTTTTTGTGTTTTAACCTGTATCACTAAGGAACAAAGTCTGTTTAACTATATTTTTATTATCCCTGTCTATGATGACTTTATCATTATGAGTTTCCCCAGTGCCTGCTGGAAGTTCTTTGGTGCTCACATTCTTACTGTCTTAACAGTAAGTAACAGCCTTACTGTCGTATGTCCTAAAATATCCAGGTGAATATATTGCTATGTAAACAGTACACAAATTTATTTCTTTTCCTTGCTAGATTTTGATTTGACATTTCTCCATTAGAGGTTGATGCAGTGAAACAGAGCTAGATAGAGTAGAGGGGGCTAAGAATGTGTTAAAACTCTGGAGTGGCTGGTATAATACTGATCCACAGTTCATCTGTACCAGAAAAGAATCCCTTTCCTTTACTTATTTCCTATAAGCTAGTATGAAAATGCACTTGACCAGTATCTTAACATTCAATACATACTGTTGCTAAACTTGCATTTTATACTTCAAAGTTCTGTAATTTCCTCGGTTTTATTATGAATGATTTATGGAACATTCTGTTAAAGTAAACATTGATAGCATCAGGTAGTCCTTTCAGAACAAAAGAAAATGATCATATTTCTGTTATAAGTAGATGGAAATAATAAAAAAGACAATATTTGCACCAAATGCAAACCAAATTTTGTTATTTATGTCTAGAATATGTTGAAATACAATACTGTACAGAGTAGAAATGATAATATGTTATGGACTTTTTGCCTATATTTCTAGAAGACGATGTATCTTGCAGATGCAGTTAGTATGCATCGGTTAATGTTTTTAATAACACCTTTATGGGGAGTCCAGAAGGGTGTTTTCATGCAATAACTACAACCTCAGAAAAGGGTATAATCTCAGAATTACAGAGATATTTATTACGCTCCTCAATTGCAAGTGGGCTTTCTGTATACTTCAAAGCAAATAAATTAATCAGTGTCAGTAAACAGAATATTAAACTAGGAGAATGCTGAATTTCATTTTTAAGCCTGCTTTAGAAGATTCAAATGGCCTTGGGTACGATTGTAGGCTGTGCTTGGAGCTTACATAATTTGCACATGATGCTGTTATGAGAATAAGGATGGCGGAGAGAAAAGGTTCTTCATACACTGTGGAAGTTACAAAAGTAAATAATGAAATAATTATGTGACTGTTTCTTGGGAATAGAGGGAAATAGACTCTGGAAAATACACCCCTGAAAACCTAGTACCCCTGCCCCCCAAACCACTTCCCAAGTGCAAGATCAGTACAGTACACTGAGAAGGTTTCTCTTTCTGAAATTGGTGAACACAGAACATTGCCTAATTTTTGAAGGAAACAAAACTTCTCATTTTTGTGTATATTTATATCTATGGATATACTTATATACGCATGTCTCTGTACATATGCATGTCTGTTATTTTCTTTAAAATTTTTAAACGTACTGGCTAATGTCATTCACAGTTGCCACAGGAGAGACAAAGACATCATTATCCCTGCAGCTCCTGTAACAGTAAGTGACCAGGGAGAAGTGAGACATTATAAATGTTCTGAGAGAGGGCAAGGCTCCTTAAAAGCACCTTAGATTTTTAAGAAGGTTTTTTAATATAGCTAGTAGGAGGGCTACTTCATCATGGTGTTTTCGTCTGTCTTTCTTTATTCTTTTATCTTTTAATGTACGGAATACCATCTTAAAACTTTTTAGCAATGGAGATCCATGTTCAACGGTCATCTGTCAAGGTCGTACAGATCACATATATAAGTATATGTGGGTAACATAAATACACTTACCTCCCCCTCATCAGTGAAAATTCACTTGTATTGCTTCAGACTGACTCTGACGTTGGTTTACTAAATTCTAAATTAATTCTTACCAATGCTGATTAAATGATGTATTTTGGGCATTCCTGACATGGACATCAAAGTTTGAGTATAATCATCAAGGTTTGTATATAATCTAGTACCTGTAGAATAGCAGTTTTCATTCACTATTTTTGCCTTAGTCTCTATAGTAAAGTATGGTGACAACAGATTTTTTTTAATTCTTACCCTTTAATGGTTCATTTCTTAGATTTCATATCCATTTCTATCATAGTTGTTGTAAGATACATAATTCTAATGTAAATATTGTCCAATTCTCCAATCTCTCTTTCACTAACTTCCTGTATATATAGCTTATTCCAGATCCTTTTTCAGATATTCTCTATTGTTAACTGACAGATAATGAAATTCAATATGCTAGTTCAGAGCTTTTGTCCCTGATCCAATTTTGGATGACTCCTTTGAAAAAAGTATGTGGCATGGGATCTTGTCAATGTGGTGGAATTTGGAAACCTCTGTGAGTCTGTGACAATTAAGTTATCGATGCTGCTAACTGTCACAATTGTTTATTTTTTTCAAATTCAGCTTAAGCAGCATATAGTTGATAGTAAGAACTGCAGTTTGGAATAGCATTTTGAGGGCTTCTTGGCATGGCTAGTAATAAAATAGAATACTGCAAAGTGTAAACTACATATCAGGACAAAGATTGAATGCCCCTATTGTTTCATCCTGTGTCCCCTGACCTGCAAAGTACTTAGAACAAAAAGCCCATCTTTGCCTTTTATTCAGAAGCCTTCTCCTTGGGAAGCCCTTCCCTTCTCCTTCAACTCCCAGTTAATTACTTATTTTTTGCTGCTATGGTCCTCAGGTATAGAAGGAACCTTACAACTATTATTGCATAACTTGCATTTCTGCCAGAGTAGATCCATTCTGAAGTGAATATCTTCCCTTCAGAAATCTGTGTGTAATACTTGAATATATCAGACCTATGTTAATATTTCACTGAAAAAGATAGCAAGATAAATTTTTACACCATATGGCAAATGCTGAGAAATCATATCTATTATTTAATTCAGGCTACTTTAGACACGAGTTGGGGATCATGCAAAGGACTAAAATCAGGAACTGAACTTTCCTAGATCAAGCATCTAAAATGGATGCTTAAAATAGTGCTAAGACCACTAATTAGGTAGTAACGCTGTGCAAAAACATCATCTGGGGATTATAAACCAAAGAAGAGTTAACATCCTGCTATTGACAGATTTGGACATGCTGAACTAAAATATATATATGGGAATATAGCCTCAGAATGAGCTATGTAGTCCTTTTAACTCTGTTCTACAATTGTAAGGCATTAGGTAGCATACAGCATGTATTTGAATACTGAAAGTTGTGGACCAGCTGGAGAGAAACTGGTAGAGGGAATGAGAGTGGTCAAAGGAACAAGATTTTGGTAGAAAGAGTAAAAGAGCATTCTCTGACTTGAAGAGAAGACTAAGGAGACTAAGGTCACAAATGAAGACCTATAAGAGGAAAAGAATAAATTCCTTTCTGTTTTTCTGATGGATTGTAATAATAATGAGCTTACACTAGAACTGGAAAATTCGTTTCCCTAATATAATTGAATTACATTGCCTTTGGGGCTGTGTGATCTCTGTTAGTGCACATCTTTTATAATCAGTCTATAAAACAAGAATATGTTGGGATTGGCATAAGTGGTTTCAGCAGGGACCTAAACAGATGACTTCTTGAGTGCTAGTCTGATCCTATGAATCTCTGAAAGCCACCTCTTTGTTTAAACAAAACTAAAAAATACTGAGTTACAAGGACAGTATGTGGGACAGAATGATTTTTCTTCACTGTGTTTCTCACTCTTTCTTTTTGTACTTTTGATTTAGAAGATTTGTGTATTTGGCTACCTCTATTGTAGTTTTCCTGCAAGGACTGGAAAATGGCACTTGGGTCAAGAGCAAAGTTGGAACAGAATGTCTCTTTCACAGGATGTTTACTTGAAACTTTGAGGTTAGTGGCTCCTAGTTCCTCACAGTGAGCTGCTTTTGTGGTATCACATGTGCAGCACCATTTCTGTAATGTTGAAATGGGGAAAAGTCACCGGAACAAGCTACAGAATTAACTTGCTTGTGGGGAAAGTAAAATAAGAGTCAAAGGGTTTCACTCTGCAGCACGATGGAAGTATTTTGTGCTTATTACAGCAACTGAGATGTTAGCACAGACTAGTCACAACACAGAGGCTACCAGACCCAGTCATAGATGGTTTTCTAACCTGTCTCTTTCTCACTAAGCACTTACAATGGACGAGGAGCTGCAACTGTAGTGATTTTGGATTACTTCTGAATATAGGCAGCTTTAAAAATATGTTGGTATGGCATAAAATACACTAGTTCTTGACTATACCGTGAGTTTACTTAGGGGTCTTTGTTCCTAGCTTCCGTGAAGGGCTGGATTTTGTCCCTTTTTTATGTTGCTTATACCTCTGCTAGTGGTTTGTTCAAATTAAGTCTCAGTTCATATATGTTTTTCCTGTTATCCTTATTACATGCATACTCATATTGGTTATTATATCAACCTAAGTAGACATGGATCTTCTTACTTGTCTTGCTATGTAAATATTAGTATATGCCATTAGGGAAAAAAAGGGGCATTTTCAACATAATCTGGTAACAGCGAGAAATATGTATTATTTTTTTCTGATAATCTCTTTGTGGGGAGGGAGAATGGGAAAGCAACACCTTTAATTCAATTTTAAGCCTTAAAAAAAATTTCTCGTTTCTTTCTTTAGTCTCTTGTTGCTTTCCTTCCACAGAACCTTGCTGTATGTGTAGCTGTCTGTGGCTTGGAAAAGACATTTAGTACTAGGTGTAATTTTTTTTATTTACCCTTTTTTTTATTTCTAGAGAGTCTGGTCTGTTGTAGTTAATCCAATCTCAAGCTATATTGCCATGCTGTCTGAGTACTGTTCAGGAGAAATAAAAGAACAATCCAGCATTTTTAAATGTGTTGCAGGGCAAGAGGGTAGAGATGAGACCATGGCAAAAAAGTAGAACTCTCTTTTTGTAGCTGCCACTCTGAATAATGAACTAGTAAAAAGCATGACACCTGCAGTAAGGAGTTACTGCTGTTTGCATTCAGAGAGGTCTTGCTTTAACAGCTTTTTTTTTTTTTTTTTTAGCACTCTTCTTGCTGTAACATACCAATATATGCTTTCTGGGTTACAAATGCAGACATATTGATTAATACATGAAAATTCAGGAAAAAGGTCATTCCCTAGATTGGTAATTTTATGCGAGTGTAGGAATTGACAGACTTCATTGGGCTGAGGTTTGTCTTCCATGTCCCGCTGCTGTCAACAATAGCTAGTACTGAAAGCTGTTTTGGAAAGTGTAAGAACTCCTTGTAGCCAGGATAGGATAACTTCTTGTCCTGTTCATCACTGGTCTGTGCTTTTTAGGTGGATTGACTTAAGCCTGGGAACATTAAGCTTCATATCCTTCGTAAAATCAAAGATTTTTTCCAACAGCTCTGATTACTTGGACTACTCTTGTTGTCTGTACGAATATTCCCGTGTTCCTTGAATCTCTCTGAATTCTTGATGTCCATAAATTCTTGTGTAAATTATTTCCAAAATGTTAGATTGTAAAAAATTTTAAATTGGTTTTGAATTAGCTTAATTTTTATTTTATTGGATATCCTATGTTACTGTGAGAGAAACCGCTAAACTGTCTTCCCCATATTACTCATTTTAATAAATTTTACTATTTTCTTGTTGTACTTTGTCACGTAGAGACCTACCAGTATTTTTGGTCTCTCTTCATCAGATTGTTTCCAGGTGGATAATTCTTACTATCCTTCCTTGAATCCCACCTAATTCTGCATTGCCCTGTTTGGAATAGGCTACATGTTAATCCAGATGAAATTACATTTCTGATTTATAGAAAAAGTATTGTAGCATTTTCAAAGGTGTTTTCCCCTAGTCCTTATACAACATCTTGTTTCCCTGATTTGATTACAATTGCACATTTACTAAAAAGCTTAGCTTTTCATAGTGATGGTCAAGTCCCCTTTCTAAACTGATTCTGATAATTCAGAATCTCTACAGTTTGTATGAATGTCAACAAACTTGTTATTAAAAGGAATTGTCATTCTGAATAGCCAAGTTAGACCTTGACCTTCTTAAAAAAAATAAAATAGGTCCTATATTCTGCCATTACTGTTATATAAATCTTGCAATACTCTAGTGGATACATGGCACAGCTATGCAAAGTTCTGTTATTTTGTTTGTTTCTTTCTTTATTTTACAATTCAGAATTTAACTTCACAGTGAGTGGTATGAGCTCTGCATTTCTGAAAATAACACCGTTTTTCTTGGGAACACATTTCCCAATAACTTGGAACTACACTATAAATTGAGCTTCCATTCCAGCCAGCTCTCACTGACACTGCTGCAGGAAGAGTGGTTTGAAAATTGTACCAGCCAAAATTTTTTTGTACTCTAGAAATGTAAAGAAAGAGCCACAAGAATAACCAGATTTTTTGATCCCCTTTGTGTAATGTGGGGCATTCTAAAACACACACAAAAATATAACATTTAACCATGTATAAATCTTCTGAAAAGCTGAATTTGAAGGACAGATGTGGATCTTGCCTGGGTTGTCTTTTAAGCTGACTTAACCTGGTTCCTTGACTAGATAGGCATAATTTAGTCATGTAAAAAACAAGATGTAGCTCCTTGTGAAATAATGTCCCTGAAAGCGACTGTAAGGGCCTTTATTTTTATTTTAAGCCCATGTGAACCCATGGAGACATCAGTGCATCATTAACAATGGCAAGAAGGTGAGGATGATCATCTGTTATTTCATGTTTCTCTAAAGTGCTGCTTTGGGAACCTTTCCAGGTTTGCCATTTTCCCTTGTTCCTGTAGCAATTGTATTAGTACCCCAGAAACAATGCGATAGGTTGCAAAGGTGACTTTCCTAAACTTTATCTTCTCTTTTTTGAAAGGAGTTAGAAATAGCACATCAAGATCCTAATCTGCTAGATTGTCTTTTAAATGGCTACCACCCTTGTCACTTCAAAGGAATGATTCAACATCACTATTATAAGAAATTAAAGAATGACTAATACAATTCTTTTTTTTTTTTCCATTTTTCTTCTCCTTAATATCCTTTTTTACGTTTGCCTTCTTTAATATTCACTGTGGAGGCCCAGTAATATCCACTAATGGAAACAAGGCTGAAAAGTTTATGCTTGCTGAGGAAACATCAGCATGTTTGCCCAACAGTGTGATGGGTTCAGGGTCATTTAAAAAAAAAAAAAAAATTCTATTTGTGGTTTTTTTTGGAGGAGGGACTATTTGTGTTTTAGAACACAAATTGCATCCTTTCTGGAAAGCGTCACGGAACATGAAACCTGTTATTCATTTCTTTAAAGGAAGTGAAAGCTGAAGAGATGACGCTGTAAGTGTAATTTAAAGACCATTCCATGTCTGCCCTGGACATTGATGTCTGCTGTGTGGCTGTGCCCTCCCTGTGCTCCCTCCTTGCTGGGGGATGTGACCAGGGAGCTGCAGGGACGTGGCCCAAAGTGACTGGAGATGTCCCGCTGCGGCTGGGAGGGACAGGGGGAGGCAGAGACAGACTCCTCAGCAGTGCTTTACTGGAGAGCAGAGATCCTCCAGGATTTCGGAGGGCACAGATAACGTGGTGTAAATAATAAGAAAACCAACTTCAGCCAAGTTGTAAGATGTAATAAAAATATCCTGAAACCTTACAATTCATGTTGTCTCTGCAGAAGTGCTTTATGCTCTCTTGAGCCCACGCAAGTTACGGTGTATTTGCAGGGTCTGCGGCTACTAGAAGTGGCAGTAGTTGCCATTTGTTATGAAATGGTCTGTAAAAATACAAAGGAGTTTTACTGAATAGAGGCTAAGATGCAGAATTTGGTTAGAAGCCTTGGAGTTGCTGTGGCACTGCTTCCCTTCTCCCCCTGCCCTCTCCTCCCTCCACTCTTGAGTTCATTCAGGAACAACTCTGGGCTATTTAAGTAATAAGCTCTATTAAAAGAATAAGGGAATGAAAAAAAAAGTAGATGGAGGAGAAGAAAATGAGGAACTGAGAAAATGAAAAAGTGCAAGGATGGGAAAGATTAAAACAGAACCAGAAGAAAGGAGGTAGGGATAGAAAAGACAGTTGTGGCTTTAACTATTACAGAATAGAAGGAAAAGAAGCAAAGATGGTAAGAGGCTTTTCCTTCAACTATTTAAATTGCTTATTTTTTAAAAGTTTTTTTTTTAAATGTATGAGTAAGTTAAACAAAAAATGTTGAGGAAGCTCTGTACATTACATTTTATTTCCTTTTTTGCAAAATCAAGCAACTAACACCAAGAATATAATAAAACTTACTTCAGCAGTTAGATTTACATAACATACATCATCACTTAGAATTATTAAGTATTGCCACAGTTTTAAAATTTAAGTTAATTGTTAATTATTTGCATTCTATACTTCAATAGTTCCTTTTATATAAGGTCCATGAATAATGGAAATTGTACTGCAAATTTATATTAGAATGGAGCTAAGTGGCTCGGAGTAGCTTAATTGCTTGAAATTATTCTTGAATTTGTTTTGAATTTAGCAAATATTTCCATTTAGTGGTGCTCCCCTTTTTGCCTAGTAGATTAGGGGTTTGAATCCTCCTCGCGATGAGAATTTTCCAAGCATCATGCTACAGACTATGCGTGACTGAAAGGGTAGGTGCATTTGGTTTATATTGGTGCTGTTTTGCTACATATCAGATATTTAAATATTCATTCGGCTAATGATATGCTATAGTTGGACCACTTTATAGAGAAGTGAGCGATCTCGGTTTGAATTCAGCATTGCAGCTGCAGCTCCAGACAGCATCCTAAGCACTGTCATGTAGGGCGTTGATGGATGGGCGGCTCTCAGTACTGTCTGTTGACACTGTTCTGCTTCATAATGTGCTTCATATTCATGGAGCGGAGACTAGGAACAGGAGTGTAGTGCATTGCTGCAGCCACTGGATTATAATGTCATTCCTTTCTATGGTTCAGTGAATATTTAAGTACCTTGTACAAAGGTGGAACGTAGCAGGAGACATTGGAAACTGCTCCTCCCCTTTGCTTGATGATGTGGATGCAATCCTTTCAGAGAAGGGAAGAAAGACAAACTGGATTTTCAGCAGAACTAGGTGGGTGCCCAGATCAAGTGTTCTGTTGTCCATCACCAGCTCACGAGGTTTTGTGGACAGTGCCCACCTCCTCCCTATTTCTGTTGCTTTCTTTTGCTATAGATACCTCAAGCAGTAAATCGCCAAGTTCTGCTCCACATTTTCTCTGCCCACTTCCGATTTAGGATCTGAATAATAAAATGAAGCGTTTGTTATTGTTATTATTGTTTGGGGAAAAATTATGAATGACCTAACGCTCCAATGTACAAGTTTTCTACAAGTGCATAAATGTGCTCAGGAATGCTGTAATGGGGAAGCTAATTTGTAAGGAAGTGGGTTTTGAATTTAAGTGCAGTTGAAGCAAATAGAGGTCAGGTGAACTGGAGGTTGTGAATAAAATGAGATAAAAGGAGGGAGCTGGCAAGAAATGGTTATTTATTTATGCAAATTGCAGTTCTGCTATTTTGTAGAGTACCTGGATCTGCTTATTATATCCTGTGGCAGAGACTAAAGTTGGCTTTTTTTCCTTCTGTTCTCAATCCCATTTTCTCCCTCTCATCTTTGTATTTTGCTTATAAAGTTTTATATCCTCATAGCTTGAAAGGCTTTCATATAATTCTGTTTACCTGTTGTGAAATAGGTTTCTGTGGGCTTATTTGAAAAGCCAGTTCCTTCTGTAACTACAATAGCATAGCAATAATCTTCTTTAGGTGGAATTTGTGGTATTCAAATACTGTTGTAATTTTTTTAAACTAGCCTTTATAGCCAGCTTATAGCAGAATTTCTGCTAATGCCTTTGTATTAGCTGTTGAACTTGTTTCAGTCAGCTGTACTTTGTTTATCCCTGTAATTGGAGCCTTTCTTTAAAAACCTCATTATTTTGTAGCTTTGTCCTTGTGATAGTCTTACTCTTCTCTTGAATTTCTGAAATATTAATGACTGCTGTTTGTTGGAAGCAATTTGTGCAGGATGTCATGTTGTCACCATTGTCACAAAGGCACTACTAAAGTTTAAATCCATCCATGCCATTGGTATTATATATGATATAAAAAGTAGACTTAGGTTCTACTTCTGCTAGTTCGTAGGTGTGCCTCTGCTATACTCATTTAAAGTTACCTGCAGTAGCCAGCACTCAAGAGATTGGTCATTGAGGCCTTTCACTTCATTTTAGAAGTTTTTAATTTTGGCCAGGCTGGTAGGTAGTGGCTGAATATTGTCCTCTGACAGCAAGTCTGTCTTGTCATTATCTGCGGAAGTGTTTATCTAACACGTTTTTTGTTCGTGAAGATGTTTCTAGCGAATTTCACCTGATGTAGAAACCTAAAAAGAAAGAAGACCACGTGAATGGCCATAATGGGTTCAAGAATGAATTGGATGACCCTTAAAAAACAGTATTCAGCCTATCAATAAAATTTGTATTTAGTGTCCATTGATTTCCAGTAAGTTTTGTCTTTGCAAATTAAGTTCTGCTACTAGATCTAGTTTCTCGTATCTTTTTGTATGGAACATGTCAATACATGCATTGCTCCAAGAGGTTCTTAACCTCAATTCCACTGAGTTAAAAAGTGGCTTTGTTTTGCTACTTTGGGAAAAAGCTGCATCTGAGTTTCTTTTTTCTTTGTGAAATGTAGATGCTCACACGCTGTGGTTCATGTAGTATATATAGGCCATGTAACACACCAAAGCTAATGTTGCTGTGGAAAGCTAACATCTTAAATTTCTTGCCTTTTGTGATGCCTACCACCCCAGCTGTAACATTCCGTTAACATTCTTTAATTTATCCCCTTCATGCCATTGGTGATCTTCACTTGTCATGTCAAGTCTCTGAAAACCATTCAGGTCATGGTCCATATCTTTCTATTTGTCCTGAAAAACATCCCACATGCTTTTGGGAATTGTAAAAATAGTAGTCTTAGATGTTACACCTAATATGGTTTAATTTTAGCATCAGTAGCAGATCCACCACCTATTTCCTCAAGGTCTGGTTGTTTTCAGAGGTAGCTGCTTCTTATTCCATGTCAGAGACTTCTGCTCTTCTATGCTATTTTATTCTATGCAGAGTTTTCACTACCTTCATCATCTTAGAGGCTGAGTATCTAACATCTGTTATTTTTCATTCTTTCTTCCATTGCTTTTTCATGGGGTGAATAGCATGTGAGGTATAGTGTATTTCTTGGGTAAGGGTTTTATTAATATATACATATTTATTTATAGATACATACATGTATACATACAGAAATTGTATAGTTCATTTTTCCTTCCTTGTTCATGGTAGTGCTGACAACTTATTCTTGAAACAACTGAGGGATCACCCCCTCAAAGCTCCATAGCATTAGGAGAAAGGAGACAGAAAAATTCTAAAAGGAGAATAAGATGGAGCTTCTTGCTGCCCATCAAAACTTTTGCTTTGTTCTAAATCCCTTCTTTACATACGACTGTGTTTTTTGGTTTTGAAAAATGAAATTCAAGCTGTTTTATCCCCTAAAGTACATTCAACAATGAGGACTATGCATGAATCAGAGCTTTGAGAATTTTAGCAGTGCCGTTCGAAGGTCACCCCTGCCTCCCTTTTTTATAGTGTTGCATCAGTTAGTTAGGAAGGAGACAGTACCAACGTGACTGTTTGGACTGAGTCACCAGATCTATTGTCCCTCACTACTTCAAAGTCTTTGTGATACTTAAATGGTTGAGACCTTAAGCCTTGCAGAGGATGCTGCAAAATGGTCCTTTTGCTACCAGTGCTGGTAAGGGACCTTTGTGGAGTCACATGCTTTGCTCATGCCTCTGTTCCTCTGCTTCTAGGACCCCCCTCCTCTTCAGTGTAAATAGGAGGAAAAAAATGGCTATTGTACAACAGGTGATTGATTTTTTTTTGCATTCTGTTTGCAGTTCTTAAATAATATAAACTCTTTTTCCCAGGAAAATCCTGTATCGATAGAAATATTTATATCTGCTGCTGTTGGATACCTTTGAGAGGGTGTGATTCAGCTCACACGTTGGTTGCTGCGAGGTAGTCAGAAATGAATATGAACATGAGGCTTTTGAATTGACAGTTGTCAGCAAGAGCAGCACTAAATAAGTCTGATTCCCTTTGTTTGGGTCGTTCTTCTCCCTAGGGCACGCCCGACCATCAGGGTGCTATTTATCACTCTCAGTTTTATTGGCCATGCTAGATAAAGCAGCCACAGCAGCAGCTGGGGAAGATTTAGATTTCAAAGTGGGGAGAATGACAGGTGACTAGGGATAGTAGGGCAGAAATCAAACACATGATAGTGCGTGTATAAAGTACTTGAAGCTGGTGCTGCATGACAGCAATCTCCTTTGGACAAGCAAGTTGTTATCAAAGTTGCAGCAGTAGTAATCTTCAGGCTTTCACATGCAGGAGGACTTTTTTCCATGACTGAGCTGCTGTTTTAATGCATATAATGAGAAGTAAGAGGGCAACCAGCAAGGGTCTGTCCATATAATAGATTTCAATTAGATCCCAGCATCAGGCTCTCTGTAAGTCCATGAAGGCTATAATTAGGATTTATAAAAAAGATTCCTTTTGTGGTTTTGCTTTCTTTGGGATGTTTTGGACTGACATTTTGGCTCCATTTCCTCCACTGTATTTTATACAGGTCTACACATTCCGAGACAATGATACAGATAGCCAGTATGAGACTCTGCAATGTGTACATTGGTGATATATGTTACCATGGTAAATCATTGGTTCTTACAATAGGTTGCAATTTTCTGCAGTGGGAATTAAGAATTAAACAATGCCATTGCTCTTCTGAGAATCAGACTGGGTTATCAGTGCCAATTGCTGAATCAAGCCAACTAACCAAGTGTTAGCAAATTATCCTTGGAAGTTATTTATACTATCACTTTGTCAAGCCTGACAGAGAAGTCATTTATTTAGCCATGAGTATGATAGCAACTTCTATTTAATTTCTTTCCTGCACTATGCAGACCTCTTACAACCTAAATTCTCTGGTGATGTTCTCTAAAATGTGCAAAAGTAGCACAGACTCTTGATTAGATTCCACTGGCCTAAGGACAAAAAAAGAACCTATTGCTTTTCCCTGTAGCATGTTTCCCTCTTCATTCATGCATGGCTTTTTCTATTCCAGCAACCTTTGGGACATTAAATGCACCACCATCTTGGCGTTTCTTATTTCAAATGCTGTAGGTGTAGGTTGTTTTTTATTTGTGGTTATTTCCTGTGAATCATTCTGTGGGATAATTAAATGTATATTTTTCTCTTGCAAATACGCAAGTTAGATGAATGTGATGCGCTTGCAAAGCCCAGCAACAAATTAATAAAATTGCTGTGGGGTTTGGTATATAATAATTCAATAGTATATAATATTTCAATAATGGTATTGATTGATAGGTGGCATACAATTTTGCAGATGCAACTGCCCTAGCATGTGTTTGCTCAAGTAAAACGTGAAGTAGCAGAGCAGGGAATGGGGACTTCTCTGTAATATCATTAGCATTCAGAGTAACACAGGCCACATTCCTAGCTGGATATTATTTGATAGTGTGTTTAACAGGCATCTTGTTAAGTATGAGCATCTGCCTAAAGTAATTTTAAGAGCCATCTGTAAGGCTTTTGTTGTCAGTTTGCAGGACTTTCAGTTAAGCCTATTCCTTGCCAGCAAATTCATTGGGTACTGGTCTCTCTGGTGGCCATGTCAGAATTGCCCCTTGCAAACAAGGGTGGCCTATTTGTGCTGTGAAATTTGTTGATGACATTTCCTCGTGGAATGCCGGCAACTTACATATCACACAACAATGTACATTTGTATTAAAAGTGGTTTATAAACTCAGCTTTTCATCCTTCCTTCCCTGCTTATTGTTTTGAGAGGGCTTTAGCGGATCAGGGAGAGAGGCCAGGTTCTCTTTCGCTGCTGTCTCAGTAAGTTGTTATTATAGGATCTGAACAATAAAACTGCTTTATTTGTTGAATGTTTTCTAGAATAATTTCAGTACAATTGATGCAACAATTGCTTTATGTGCTGTATATTAAAAAGCCTAAGAAAAATAACTAAGCTGTTTTGCACCAGGGGCATTGTCTTTTCCTTGGCTTTTTAAAATATTTTAGAGCCTTTTCCCTCCTAAAGCTATCTGTCTGTAAATGGATGCTTGGATAGCTGAATTCATTATGATAAAGAAGGGTATTTGGTTCTGCTTGTTTAGCTATTGTGAACTGAAAAATAAACACTCAGTATCAATTGATTAAAAGGAGAAATCTTAGTAAAAGATAATCTTCCTTTTGTTTGCTGCCAAATATTTGCTAGTTGCCATTGGGGTGTTTGCTTACATTTCTCTTCTTTGTTAGCAAATGGACGTTCAGACTTTGAGAGCCAGCCCCTCCAAGATATGAAGTACCAGCTTGGCATTTGTTTTCACAGGAAACTGAGAATCTAAATAAATGTGAGGATCTAGTAGTCCATAAGCGAATGGAGTACTAGAGAGGGATAAAATGGGTTGGAGGGAGAAATGCTGACAAGAAAGCTTGAGGGAAGCTGTACTGATTGATTCCCTCTAGATTAAATGCGACAATTGATAATGTAGTCCTTTGCTAGCGGGTTAACTCACCAGTTCCTTCTTTGTGGATTCTGCTCTTAGTCAAAGGAAAACGCTCACAGGCAGTTCTGTTTGCTGACATTTGCATGGCTCCAAAGAAATTCTGTTATCTGAAAATTCCCTCTGTTGCTTGTAGTAGAGGCTATGTACTTGCAGTCATACGAAAACCTATGCACATGAGCAGTTCAGTTTTGTGGAAAGTTTTAGTTTAGCAGGTTTAGTTCTGTGGATACTCTGACATTTTACTAGGCATAGGTTTGGTTGGCAAGGGAAGGAGAGGGTGGTAGCAAAGGGTTGTGTTCGGAGGTCTGCCGGAGGCTATAAAATTCACCTTGGGATTGTCCTGGTCACCTGGCTTGGAGCTGCAGATTGTATCTGACTTGATGCTGTACTTTCAGGGAGTTGGATACAAGCTGCAATTATAAGGAGCCGTTAGAAGAATGACAATGCAGAATTTATGTGAAAAGCTAACCCATTCAGCTGATTACTGTGTTTTCCAAGACAGACTTGCCGTGTCCCCAGGTCACTTGTTGAGCTGGAAGAAGAGAAGGAAAAATAAGTATCTCCCAAAAGTATACACACAACTAGATTTCCATTTTCCATGCAAAGAAATTTAAGTATGCCTCTAGATGGGAATTACAGCGGAAGTTTGTGCCTCATTTAGAAGAAACCCTAGACAACCTGATAGACCCATCCGTTGCTACTTGTTATGATTGCCAGTGCTCCAGTGCAGCTAAAAGTGTATGTTGATGAGAACTCTTCATTACAGGAACCTACTGTGAAAGCAGATTTTGCCAGAACTCCAGAATGGACACAAGCACAGTGTGCCTTATTCTGATTTAAAATAGGGGTTACTGAAAAGTGGCTCTTCTGGTTCTATATTCAGTCCCAAGTCCTTCAATGACTAACTTCCAGAGTGCTTACTTGCCTCCCTCCCTTTCAGATGTAGAAACGGGTGGCTGTCTTAGTGCAAAATGTAAGTTTCTGTTTCTTTGTGATTTTTTTTTTCTCAGCAGTAACTAGCAGAGCCTCAGCAGCATGCCTCTGGTGGCCCTGCTTGAGCAAGGGGGTGGACCAGATGAGCTCCAGAGGTCCCTGCCAACCTCAACTCTTCTGTGATTCTGTCATTCTGTGATTCATGACTTCGGAAGAGCTGACCTTTGTGTGCCATCTTACTTTCCATTCAGACTGCAAGTATAGTGCCAGAAGCCTCCCTGATTCAGTTAATATCAAATGTGCATAATAGCTATTTTTGATCATCAACTGAGCTACTGCCTAGAGGTTGCAGCTGCTAAAATTGTACTGAAGTGTTAATTTTGCTTCAAGGTTTTGTCAGCAACAGCTGGTATTTTTATAGGTTTTTGTATGGATTTATTACCAAGAAACATTTTGCCACTGAAATTTTTACTTTTTGAAAATGGCAAGCTAATTTGCCAAACTTCATAGGATATACACTAGGATAATATTTTCTTTCCGTTTATTTACTTTTTTTATTTTATTGATATGTTAGTATTTAAATAAATAAATAGTTAGCTGTATCGGCCAATGGCAAAACAAAAGTCCAGGATGGATGAATGTTTAGTTTGGTACTGGGAGCTGGAGAATATTATGCCTCTGGTCAGGAATGTGCCCTAAAATCCACAGCTCTGATAAACGAAATAAAGCAATGAAGTTTGGTTGGTTGTTTGTGTGAAAAAGTGGTTCTTTTTTAATCCAGTCTTCCTATATGCTCTGTTGGGAAAATTCTCAAAATATTTTTCTCCTGGACATAAATACATGACTTGGTGTTTTGAACAAGTATTACTTTTCATTTCATGTAAAATTCAGCATGTGCCAACTTGCTGTTCTTCTTTCCTACTGATTTTGCCAGCAATGAGAATTATTTTGTAGAAACCTACCATCAACTGGGATAATTTTGACATATTCTCTTTCCTTTCTAACATAAGCTAAATGCGTTGCTCTCACTGGGACCACCAACTGATGATCTGTTCAGTTTTGCTTGTTAATTTTTATTGCAGTATTCTTTCACTCTTCCATAGATTAAGATGCTACATAAATGTATATCAAACTGTTAGAAGAGTTGACTCAAGGCTTGTCAGCTTTGTAGGCAAAATAAAGTGATGGGGAAGCATGAAGTCGATAGATTTGAAATATTTCCTAGGGTGGTAAGGGGTGGCCGAGGAGAAATCTCCTCTCTTATTCCTTCTCCCTTTATGCCAGGCCATAGCTACCTTACAGTACTGTGTTGCAAAGGATGGGTTCATACACGGACAGGTACCTCCTGTGACTCCGTCCTACAATTCTCCTAGTTCAAGGTTTAGACAAAACAACACCTAGGCAAAGATTATAGCAAAGTCTGTTGTTTGCGGTACAAGGCATCTACTTATTTGGCTTATGCCCAAAGCTGTTGGTGCTTGTCAGCAGTCATTTCTCTAGGTGGCTGGTGATGGCGATGCAGGAGGAAAGGAGCAGGGCATGTAGGGATTACTCCCCCACCCCTAACCACAACAAAGTCAGAAAACTGCAAACAAACGGACCACTTACAGCTAATGCTGGTAGATTCAACCGAAAAAGGGAGAGGGTAGCATCAGTATTGCCAGCTGGAAGTGCTCAAGAGCTGTCAAGATCCTGACATTTTTTGAAGCTATGATTTTTGTTTTATTTAAAAAAAACCCCCTTTTAAAAGCGGGAGCCTATAAAATTTACTTTATAAGCCTTTTCTGTGACTGTGGGAGCTAAAGAACCCCCCCCCCCCCCACCCCCCCACAGCGGGTGTTGTCAATTGACAATA